>NC_069503.1:326387587-326687587 GCF_027579735.1 Bombina bombina
AGAAAGTTAGAAAAACAACATCCTGAACCATATACAAAGAAAGACTATCCTATACATTATGACAAACCTAACACATCAGCAGTACCCATGGAAATTGGAACCATAAAAGGACCATTAACTCCAGAAGAAAAGACAAGACGTCGCTTATCTAATCTATGCATGTACTGTGCTAACAAGGAACATAGTGTGTCAACATGCCCTCTCCTTCTTCGTCAAAAGAGGGGTAAGACTTTTTACAGTATAAATAATATCTCTACCGAAATTAATAATCAGTTGACCATATCTATGTCTTTGCAGTGGGATCAACACCTCTACCAGAGCGAGGCTATGATTGACTCCGGAGCTTTCGGAATGTTCATAGATCAGAAAATAGTTAATGCAAATAAAATACCCTGTGTGTTAAAAGAAATACCAGTCTATGTTAAGGTCATTGATGGGTCCAATTACTTAAAGGGTCCCATTACACACCACACCATTCCTCTACTCACTACAACAAATGATGGTCACAAAGAATATATCACATATGACATTATCCCTGGTTCCATTCATCCCATCATTCTGGGTTACCCATGGTTATCCAAACACAACCCCACTATTGATTGGTCAGATAATAAGGTAAAGTTTGATTCTCCATATTGTTCATCAACTTGTTTCCCTTATATACAAATTAATAATGCTGTTTCTGCTTTACCTCAAGAATACGCTGAATTCGCAGACGTATTCAATCTCAAAGAAGCAGAAAATCTTCCTCCACACCGACCATATGACTGCCCTATAGATACAAAACCAGGTGCAGTCATACCATTTGGAAGAATTTACCCATTATCTCAAAAAGAATTGCAATTCCTGAGGGAATATCTAGATGATAACCTACGTAAAGGCTTTATCTCTCCTAGTACATCTCCTGCTGCAGCAGGTATTTTTTTTGTTACTAACAAAGACGGTACAAGGCGACCGATTATCGATTACAGAGCACTTAATTCCATAACCATTAAAAACAGATACCCCCTTCCTCTCATCCCTGAGCTTCTAGAAAGGTTGAATGAAGCAACAATTTTCACCAAATTAGATCTTAAAGGTGCATACAACCTTATCAGGATGAAGAGTGGGGATGAATGGAAAACGGCTTTTAGGACGCGTTACGGCTTATTCCAGTATAATGTCATGCCATTCGGTCTCACGAATGCCCCCGCCACATTCCAATATTTTATAAATGATATCTTTAAAGACCTTATGGATGTGTGCGTGGTGGTTTATTTAGACGATATTTTAATATACTCTCGTAATATGACAGAACATATTAAACATGTAAGATGGGTATTAACTAGACTGCGTGAACATCAACTCTATGCCAAGATGGAGAAGTGTTGTTTCCACGTAAAGACTATAAAATTTTTGGGATACATAATTTCCCCTACTGGTATAACTATGGATCCTGAAAAGGTATCCGCTATACTCAATTGGGCTAAACCCACTTCTTTAAAATCATTACAAAGATTTCTGGGATTCGCCAATTTTTATAGACGATTCATAAAAGATTTTTCTACAATTGTCAAACCATTAACCAGACTGACCGGCAAACAAAAGTTCAAATGGGACAAAGATGCTCATGATTCCTTTCAACTCTTAAAAACCAAATTCTCATCGGCTCCCATATTACAGCTTCCCCATCCTGACTACCAGTATACAGTAGAGGTTGATGCATCTAACACCGGAATTGGGGCAGTTCTCTCACAACAAAGTTTGACTAACCCTACTTTACATCCGATTGCATACTACTCTAGATCACTCTCGAATGCTGAAAGAAACTACTCAGTGGGAGACAAGGAATTATTAGCGATCAAATGTGCTCTGGAACATTGGAGGCATTTACTTGAGGGCACCTCCAAACCATTTTATATCTTCACTGATCACAAGAATCTTCAATATTTAAGGAATAATAAAACACTTTCTTCCAGACAGGTACGATGGGCTTTGTTTCTGGACAGGTTCGACTTTTTAATCACTTATCGTCCTGGGTCAAAAAATATGAAAGCAGACGCCCTCTCTAGATCCTTGGAACCTATCTGTGAAGAACCAGAGGACAAAGACATCATAGCCCCTCACAAGATTATCGCATCTGCCACTTCTCTACTCACAGAAATAGTAGACGCTCTACAATCAGACACAGAGATTCCTCCATTCTGTGTAACAGATGAAAAGACAGGATTAAAAACTTACAACAATAAGACCTATATACCCTCATCCCTACGACTTGAATTGATACAACACTATCATAATTCTCCGCTTTCTGGACACCCTGGAATAACAAAGACACAGGAACTCATTAAAAGAACCTTCTGGTGGCCACAATTAAATCAAGATGTAGTAAAATTCGTAACAAGTTGTGAAACATGCGCTAGAAATAAGAAAGACCATCATAGACCATTTGGTCTTATGTGCTCCTTACCCATTCCAGAGATTCCATGGTCTATGATAGCGATGGACTTCATAGTGGAGTTACCACCTTCCAACCAATTTACCACCATTCTGGTTGTAGTTGATCACTTGACTAAACTGGCCCACTTCATCCCTTTAAAATCATTACCAACTGCCCTTAATACAGCAAAAATCTTTATGTCTCACATTGTGAAACTGCATGGATTACCTACTTCCATTGTCTCAGACCGTGGAACACAATTTACCTCTCGATTCTGGAGGGAATTATGTCGAATTCTTCAAATCTCATCAAGACTCTCTACATCATTCCATCCACAATCCAATTGATTGACTGAACGTACAAATCAGACCCTGGAACAATATCTTCTCTGCTATGTTTCCCATCTTCAGGATGATTGGGCAGATTGGCTACCATTGGCAGAATTCGCTTATAATAACTCCATGAACACCTCTACCAAAACCTCTCCATTCCATGCCACCTACGGATACCATCCTAAGTCTCTACCTGGTAGGGACCTAGTATCAGTTAACCCTGCCGTTTCTAATTACACCCAAAATCTAAACACCTCCCTTACTTTATTGAAAAGACATCTCGAAGAAGCCAAATCCACACAAAAGAAATATTACGACACTAAAAGATGTAACCCTCCAACCTATAAAGTTGGTGATCGTGTTCTTTTATCTACTAAGAATCTTAAACTCACAGTACCCTGTAAAAAACTTGCAAATCAATTTATTGATCCTTATACTATCACAAAGATCATTAATCCTAATGCAGTCACTCTAAAACTTCCAAGTAACTTAAAGATACATCCCTCTTTTCATGTTTCCCTGTTAAAACCTTTCCGTGGGAATAACAACACTCAACCAACTATGACCGATACTTCCATCATAGCGGAACCTGATCAATCGGAATATGAAATAGAAAAGATCCTTGATTCCCGCATTCGTTGGAGACGAGTGGAATACTTGGTTCACTGGAAAGGTTATGGACATGAGGAGGATTCCTGGGTACATCATGCAAATATTCATGCACCTCACTTGCTCTCTGAATTCCATAAAAAATATCCCATGAAACCATGTGCTGGGGGAAGATGGAGGGCATCCTGAAAGGGGGGATCTGTCATAATACTACTCCCTTTAAGTGTTCACATGTGGTAAATAATGTCCCTTTAAGAAATACTCAGTCTCAGACTGGAACTCCTATTTAAGGAGGGACTCAAGCACTTTGCCAATTGCTTGATAATTGCAAGTGTATGGTGAAAGATATTCAACAGAATTCTAATCCAGCTCCTAAGTATTACTGAATATAATCCAAATTCTTTACAAGGATATAATAATCTAAACTTACTTATCAAAATAGAACTTACCATCTAAGAACTAAGAATCCAAATTTAAAGTTACTCTGTACATTTCTCATCACATCAGAACCGCTTCACTAAATCAAACAGTTGCGTTTTCACAGCACGCTGACGTCACCAGCCGCTCAGCGTGTGAATCAGGATTCCGGAACAGCGTCTCTGCATCAGCTACACTCTCTGCTTGTGACCGCTCCCCAAACACTCTTACCTGAGGAATAATATCAGCGCAATAAGGATTTCATCTACCAACTAAACCAGGGGCGTAAACGCAAGTATTTTGGTTTATTGATTTATGCACTAAAAAATGTTATTAACCACTGTGAACTTATCACCTATATGAATCATTATAAATGAACTGCCAATAACAAAGTATTATCTCTGGTTATACTAATTAACAAAGAATACAGTTCACCCCTGCCTGTTACATAACGGATGCTGTGTCTCTACTATAAATAATCCTCTTAGGCCAAAACTTTACAATATTTTTCATTTAGTGTTATTACACAAAGCTCAAGTCTGAACTTTCTCACTTTGCGTTTAATACAAAAAGCTCAAGTCTGTTAAATTTGATCTTTATTTTCTGAACAGAGTTATATTTGTCCAAGTGTATATTACTTTTACTCTTGAGACATTCAAACTTTATTCTTTATTTCACTAATCACCACTGTTATTCCTAAGAGGTATCAGTTCCCACTCCTCATTGGGAACTGCATAAATAGGAATACCTACAAACATATATTATTTCAGTATTCAAGACTTAGGGTTATTGCACCTATTATAACTAAATTTTTCAAAAATTAAAACTGTCATGGACGATCTGTACAAATCTTAGATAGAGATTAGGTTAACCTTTTGGATGCCAGAAGGGACTATAAAAGCTCTCTCTGGCATTCAATGGGTTAGTTAAAAGTTGTTGTTTTTTATTTCTGGCAATGTTTTCTGTGAAATTGCCTGCACAAGTAATATTGATGAATCATCATCACCATGGTGACATCAGGGCTGCTTTGTTATAAGTGTAACCACCCCATTCAATATTCCAGTAGAAGCAGAAATTATGTTATTTAAGTCTTTTTACACACATGGTATGGATTAAAACAAATCCTGGACTAATTAGTTTGATTTTATTGTACAATTACATACTGACTCTTGCAGAGGGAAAATGTTTGTTTACTGCTGTCCCCATAATGGGCTAGATTACGAGTGGAGCACTAACAGTAACGCGTGAGCGAAAATGGGTTTTTCACAGGTTTTTGCATGCATCTGGTTATTGCTTATCTTACAAGTTGAAAGTAAAGCTAAGAAGATTTACACCTAGCGCCTGTTAGTTACGGACCCTTAGGCTCTTGGATGTATGACACCTAGCTGTCAAACGGTAGTATTCTAACGGTGATAGTGTAGCCAAAAGCACCTGCCTGACAGCGGCTGGGTCTGAGTGAGTGAACTAGTGAACAACTTATTAAGCTGGAATATTTATTAAACAATTTCTTATGATTCACAATATATACAGTGGCTTTATCAAGACTATCAAGAGCCTTGACATTATCCCTGGTTCCATTCATCCCATCATTCTGGGTTACCCATGGTTATCCAAACACAACCCCACTATTGATTGGTCAGATAATAAGGTAAAGTTTGATTCTCCATATTGTTCATCAACTTGTTTCCCTTATATACAAATTAATAATGCTGTTTCTGCTTTACCTCAAGAATACGCTGAATTCGCAGACGTATTCAATCTCAAAGAAGCAGAAAATCTTCCTCCACACCGACCATATGACTGCCCTATAGATACAAAACCAGGTGCAGTCATACCATTTGGAAGAATTTACCCATTATCTCAAAAAGAATTGCAATTCCTGAGGGAATATCTAGATGATAACCTACGTAAAGGCTTTATCTCTCCTAGTACATCTCCTGCTGCAGCAGGTATTTTTTTTGTTACTAACAAAGACGGTACAAGGCGACCGATTATCGATTACAGAGCACTTAATTCCATAACCATTAAAAACAGATACCCCCTTCCTCTCATCCCTGAGCTTCTAGAAAGGTTGAATGAAGCAACAATTTTCACCAAATTAGATCTTAAAGGTGCATACAACCTTATCAGGATGAAGAGTGGGGATGAATGGAAAACGGCTTTTAGGACGCGTTACGGCTTATTCCAGTATAATGTCATGCCGTTCGGTCTCACGAATGCCCCCGCCACATTCCAATATTTTATAAATGATATCTTTAAAGACCTTATGGATGTGTGCGTGGTGGTTTATTTAGACGATATTTTAATATACTCTCGTAATATGACAGAACATATTAAACATGTAAGATGGGTATTAACTAGACTGCGTGAACATCAACTCTATGCCAAGATGGAGAAGTGTTGTTTCCACGTAAAGACTATAAAATTTTTGGGATACATAATTTCCCCTACTGGTATAACTATGGATCCTGAAAAGGTATCCGCTATACTCAATTGGGCTAAACCCACTTCTTTAAAATCATTACAAAGATTTCTGGGATTCGCCAATTTTTATAGACGATTCATAAAAGATTTTTCTACAATTGTCAAACCATTAACCAGACTGACCGGCAAACAAAAGTTCAAATGGGACAAAGATGCTCATGATTCCTTTCAACTCTTAAAAACCAAATTCTCATCGGCTCCCATATTACAGCTTCCCCATCCTGACTACCAGTATACAGTAGAGGTTGATGCATCTAACACCGGAATTGGGGCAGTTCTCTCACAACAAAGTTTGACTAACCCTACTTTACATCCGATTGCATACTACTCTAGATCACTCTCGAATGCTGAAAGAAACTACTCAGTGGGAGACAAGGAATTATTAGCGATCAAATGTGCTCTGGAACATTGGAGGCATTTACTTGAGGGCACCTCCAAACCATTTTATATCTTCACTGATCACAAGAATCTTCAATATTTAAGGAATAATAAAACGCTTTCTTCCAGACAGGTACGATGGGCTTTGTTTCTGGACAGGTTCGACTTTTTAATCACTTATCGTCCTGGGTCAAAAAATATGAAAGCAGACGCCCTCTCTAGATCCTTGGAACCTATCTGTGAAGAACCAGAGGACAAAGACATCATAGCCCCTCACAAGATTATCGCATCTGCCACTTCTCTACTCACAGAAATAGTAGACGCTCTACAATCAGACACAGAGATTCCTCCATTCTGTGTAACAGATGAAAAGACAGGATTAAAAACTTACAACAATAAGACCTATATACCCTCATCCCTACGACTTGAATTGATACAACACTATCATAATTCTCCGCTTTCTGGACACCCTGGAATAACAAAGACACAGGAACTCATTAAAAGAACCTTCTGGTGGCCACAATTAAATCAAGATGTAGTAAAATTCGTAACAAGTTGTGAAACATGCGCTAGAAATAAGAAAGACCATCATAGACCATTTGGTCTTATGTGCTCCTTACCCATTCCAGAGATTCCATGGTCTATGATAGCGATGGACTTCATAGTGGAGTTACCACCTTCCAACCAATTTACCACCATTCTGGTTGTAGTTGATCACTTGACTAAACTGGCCCACTTCATCCCTTTAAAATCATTACCAACTGCCCTTAATACAGCAAAAATCTTTATGTCTCACATTGTGAAACTGCATGGATTACCTACTTCCATTGTCTCAGACCGTGGAACACAATTTACCTCTCGATTCTGGAGGGAATTATGTCGAATTCTTCAAATCTCATCAAGACTCTCTACATCATTCCATCCACAATCCAATTGATTGACTGAACGTACAAATCAGACCCTGGAACAATATCTTCTCTGCTATGTTTCCCATCTTCAGGATGATTGGGCAGATTGGCTACCATTGGCAGAATTCGCTTATAATAACTCCATGAACACCTCTACCAAAACCTCTCCATTCCATGCCACCTACGGATACCATCCTAAGTCTCTACCTGGTAGGGACCTAGTATCAGTTAACCCTGCCGTTTCTAATTACACCCAAAATCTAAACACCTCCCTTACTTTATTGAAAAGACATCTCGAAGAAGCCAAATCCACACAAAAGAAATATTACGACACTAAAAGATGTAACCCTCCAACCTATAAAGTTGGTGATCGTGTTCTTTTATCTACTAAGAATCTTAAACTCACAGTACCCTGTAAAAAACTTGCAAATCAATTTATTGATCCTTATACTATCACAAAGATCATTAATCCTAATGCAGTCACTCTAAAACTTCCAAGTAACTTAAAGATACATCCCTCTTTTCATGTTTCCCTGTTAAAACCTTTCCGTGGGAATAACAACACTCAACCAACTATGACCGATACTTCCATCATAGCGGAACCTGATCAATCGGAATATGAAATAGAAAAGATCCTTGATTCCCGCATTCGTTGGAGACGAGTGGAATACTTGGTTCACTGGAAAGGTTATGGACATGAGGAGGATTCCTGGGTACATCATGCAAATATTCATGCACCTCACTTGCTCTCTGAATTCCATAAAAAATATCCCATGAAACCATGTGCTGGGGGAAGATGGAGGGCATCCTGAAAGGGGGGATCTGTCATAATACTACTCCCTTTAAGTGTTCACATGTGGTAAATAATGTCCCTTTAAGAAATACTCAGTCTCAGACTGGAACTCCTATTTAAGGAGGGACTCAAGCACTTTGCCAATTGCTTGATAATTGCAAGTGTATGGTGAAAGATATTCAACAGAATTCTAATCCAGCTCCTAAGTATTACTGAATATAATCCAAATTCTTTACAAGGATATAATAATCTAAACTTACTTATCAAAATAGAACTTACCATCTAAGAACTAAGAATCCAAATTTAAAGTTACTCTGTACATTTCTCATCACATCAGAACCGCTTCACTAAATCAAACAGTTGCGTTTTCACAGCACGCTGACGTCACCAGCCGCTCAGCGTGTGAATCAGGATTCCGGAACAGCGTCTCTGCATCAGCTACACTCTCTGCTTGTGACCGCTCCCCAAACACTCTTACCTGAGGAATAATATCAGCGCAATAAGGATTTCATCTACCAACTAAACCAGGGGCGTAAACGCAAGTATTTTGGTTTATTGATTTATGCACTAAAAAATGTTATTAACCACTGTGAACTTATCACCTATATGAATCATTATAAATGAACTGCCAATAACAAAGTATTATCTCTGGTTATACTAATTAACAAAGAATACAGTTCACCCCTGCCTGTTACATAACGGATGCTGTGTCTCTACTATAAATAATCCTCTTAGGCCAAAACTTTACAATATTTTTCATTTAGTGTTATTACACAAAGCTCAAGTCTGAACTTTCTCACTTTGCGTTTAATACAAAAAGCTCAAGTCTGTTAAATTTGATCTTTATTTTCTGAACAGAGTTATATTTGTCCAAGTGTATATTACTTTTACTCTTGAGACATTCAAACTTTATTCTTTATTTCACTAATCACCACTGTTATTCCTAAGAGGTATCAGTTCCCACTCCTCATTGGGAACTGCATAAATAGGAATACCTACAAACATATATTATTTCAGTATTCAAGACTTAGGGTTATTGCACCTATTATAACTAAATTTTTCAAAAATTAAAACTGTCATGGACGATCTGTACAAATCTTAGATAGAGATTAGGTTAACCTTTTGGATGCCAGAAGGGACTATAAAAGCTCTCTCTGGCATTCAATGGGTTAGTTAAAAGTTGTTGTTTTTTATTTCTGGCAATGTTTTCTGTGAAATTGCCTGCACAAGTAATATTGATGAATCATCATCACCATGGTGACATCAGGGCTGCTTTGTTATAAGTGTAACCACCCCATTCAATATTCCAGTAGAAGCAGAAATTATGTTATTTAAGTCTTTTTACACACATGGTATGGATTAAAACAAATCCTGGACTAATTAGTTTGATTTTATTGTACAATTACATACTGACTCTTGCAGAGGGAAAATGTTTGTTTACTGCTGTCCCCATAATGGGCTAGATTACGAGTGGAGCACTAACAGTAACGCGTGAGCGAAAATGGGTTTTTCACAGGTTTTTGCATGCATCTGGTTATTGCTTATCTTACAAGTTGAAAGTAAAGCTAAGAAGATTTACACCTAGCGCCTGTTAGTTACGGACCCTTAGGCTCTTGGATGTATGACACCTAGCTGTCAAACGGTAGTATTCTAACGGTGATAGTGTAGCCAAAAGCACCTGCCTGACAGCGGCTGGGTCTGAGTGAGTGAACTAGTGAACAACTTATTAAGCTGGAATATTTATTAAACAATTTCTTATGATTCACAATATATACAGTGGCTTTATCAAGACTATCAAGAGCCTTGATACAGGCCTTTGAGAGGCCGAAACGCGTCGACCACTGGTAAGCACATTTCCTTTATTATTTTTATTGAAAACGGTCTACACCATTATTTTTTCTTTCTTTACAAAAGGACTAAACAAACATTCATTAAGGGAGCTCTTTGGATAATCCTCCAAACCTCCCCTATTGGAGCACACCATTTTGATATAATTTGATACAATTTTTTTGGGAGCAACTAGCAACTGACATTCCACCTTAACACATCAGATACTTTTGCTATTACTGACACTTTAATTCACGTTTCACGGATATTGTTTGGACCAATTAGAGTTTATTACTTTGGATACTTATTTTTGCATTTTTTTATTGGACACTCTCTTTTTTCACATCGGATTTTTCTTCCGGATTTTTCATCCAGTTTCTATTCTCACATTGGATATCATTATTTTACTTAATTTATCATAATTGTACATTTGATTGTTTGTCACATTTCTAGTTTCACATATTTAGCTTCACAACATTGTTTTGATATACTTCACGTAGAATTGGGATTTTACAATCACTTCAGACACTCTGTGATTAGGTCTTTGGCCGAAGTTAATATCAAATACGATATATATCAAACACAATAAGCACATAGTTGCAAGACATAGATTTGGGAAAAAATTAACAATCACTTTGTTACAAAGCCTTTGCAAAAGTGAATACCGACACTATATTAAAAACATAAACACATACAGGGAGTGCAGAATTATTAGGCAAATGAGTATTTTGACCACATCATCCTCTTTATGCATGTTGTCTTACTCCAAGCTGTATAGGCTCGAAAGCCTACTAACAATTAAGCATATTAGGTGATGTGCATCTCTGTAATGAGAAGGGGTGTGGTCTAATGACATCAACACCCTATATCAGGTGTGCATAATTATTAGGCAACTTCCTTTCCTTTGGCAAAATGGGTCAAAAGAAGGACTTGACAGGCTCAAAAAAGTCAAAAATAGTGAGATATCTTGCAGAGGGATGCAGCACTCTTAAAATTGCAAAGCTTCTGAAGCGTGATCATCGAACAATCAAGCGTTTCCTTCAAAATAGTCAACAGGGTCGCAAGAAGCGTGTGGAAAAATAACTGCCCATGAACTGAGAAAAGTCAAGCATGCAGCTGCCAAGATGCCACTTGCCACCAGTTTGGCCATATTTCAGAGCTGCAACATCACTGGAGTGCCCAAAAGCACAAGGTGTGCAATACTCAGAGAAATGGCCAAGGTAAGAAAGGCTTAAAGACGACCACCACTGAACAAGACACACAAGCTGAAACGTCAAGACTGGGCCAAGAAATATCTCAAGACTGATTTTTCTAAGGTTTTATGGACTGATGAAATGAGAGTGAGTCTTGATGGGCCAGATGGATGGGCCCGTGGCTGGATTGGTAAAGGGCAGAGAGCTCCAGTCCGACTCAGACGCCAGCAAGGTGGAGGTGGAGTACTGGTTTGGGCTGGTATCATCAAAGATGAGCTTGTGGGGCCTTTTCGGGTTGAGGATGGAGTCAAGCTCAACTCCCAGTCCTACTGCCAGTTTCTGGAAGACACCTTCTTCAAGCAGTGGTACAGGAAGAAGTCTGCATCCTTCAAGAAAAACATGATTTTCATGCAGGACAATGCTCCATCACACGCGTCCAAGTACTCCACAGCGTGGCTGGCAAGAAAGGGTATAAAAGAAGAAAATCTAATGACATGGCCTCCTTGTTCACCTGATCTGAACCCCATTGAGAACCTGTGGTCCATCATCAAATGTGAGATTTACAAGGAGGGAAAACAGTACACCTCTCTGAACAGTGTCTGGGAGGCTGTGGTTGCTGCTGCATGCAATGTTGATGGTGAACAGATCAAAACACTGACAGAATCCATGGATGGCAGGCTTCTGAGTGTCCTTGCAAAGAAAGGTGGCTATATTGGTCACTGATTTGTTTTTGTTTTGTTTTTGAATGTCAGAAATGTATATTTGTGAATGTTGAGATGTTATATTGGTTTCACTGGTAAAAATAAATAATTTAAATGGGTATATATTTGTTTTTTGTTAAATTGCCTAATAATTATGTACAGTAATAGTCACCTGCACACACAGATATCCCCCTAAAATAGCTATAACTAAAAACAAACTAAAAACTACTTCCAAAACTATTCAGCTTTGATATTAATGAGTTTTTTTGGTTCATTGAGAACATGGTTGTTGTTCAATAATAAAATTAATCCTCAAAAATACAACTTGCCTAATAATTCTGCACTCCCTGTATATACATTTGATTATACCTGTGTTTTGTTGGTAACTCAATATAAATACAAGTGATTGCTACATTTCTTGTACTCTTGTCAATATCTTTATCATATGTTGGAGAGTTTTTTTACCTCTGATTTGAAACATTGTTTTAAGCAAGACAATTCATATATATTGACTGTATTTTTATGTAAATTTGCTAATGCATGGATCCATGTATTTTTGTTTTTAAACCACTGTTTTTATTAAGCCATTGTATATATTGTGAATCATAAGAAATTGTTTAATAAATATTCCAGCTTAATAAGTTGTTCACTAGTTCACTCACTCAGACCCAGCCGCTGTCAGGCAGGAGCTTTTCGCTACACTATCACCAAGTTGAAAGTAAACGCAATCACTTGAGCGCAATTGAAGTTAATGTGCATCGGGTTCTGCACATAGAGGAATATGTTCTTTGTATTTCTAAATAGATATTCCTATATATACTGTGTAAAAAAAAAATAAGAAAAACAATATCATAGGAACTAGTAAACATACTAGTTAACCCCTTAATGACCAAGGACGTGTCAGGCACGTCCTACAAAAAATACAGTTAGTGACCAAGGTCATGCCTGACACGTCCTCTAGGGTTTGAAGCTCTGGAAGCGACTGTGATCACTTCCAGCCTCTTCCAGGGTATTGCAGTGATGCCTTTATATTGAGGCATCCTGCAATATCCTTTTTTTAGCCACTGATGCAGAGAGAGCCACTCTATAGCCCTCTCTGGAGGCCTTTCCGGAGCCTGGAGGCCTTTCCGGATCATGTCCTTCAATTGTGCGCATGTTACCGAGAGTGCACAAGAGGGGCGGGGGAGCAAGTGCGCGCACGGGGGTGTGCTCACCCGCAATGTTAAGCCCATTAATAACTATATTGGAAGGAGGGAGAGGGATGGTGTAATAAACACTGGGAAAGGGATCTGGGAGGGGGGAGGGTATTGAGGAGGGGCTGTTACACTACAGAAAAAAAAATTCTATAAAAACTGGGTACTGGCATAAGGGGAGTGCCTTAAGTATGGTCGCTTGTAGAGCTGAGGTCTCCAGAAACCGTTCTGTGTGGGTGGGAGACTGATACCATCAACCAAGGGCCAATCCGTATACCAAACGGACCGAGAAATTACTCGGTATGCTGCAACAGCTGATGGCCCAGGGTTGGCTCAACCGCATTCCAAAACTGTGTTCGGACAATGCGTCTCTGTGACGTCACGTATGATGCTAGGCAGGGGGAGTGGCTGAGCACTACCTGGTAACTGCTTTAAACTTACCGGATCCAAATCAAGGAAACAGGGAAGCAGCAGCTCCTGGAACTGGTGGAAACAAATTGAAAAGGTGATGTGGAGCCACTGCTGTAAATAAAAATTCCTTTATTCTGCAAACATTAAAATTGAGAAGCATCCCATAGTGAAAAGAGGCGAGACACCAATGCTGACATGTTTCAGCCCTTTGGCCGTAATCGTAGCATGCGGTGCTATTCCAGAACCATGATTTAAAACAGGTACAGTGTTACCTGATAGGATAGAAAAAGTAAAACAAAGAATGCCCCAATGCATTCACCTGAGTCTTTAACCCTTAGTTGCCTGGCTAGAAGATAGGTATAGCAGTACATGAGAAAGGAGAATAAGAGCAATGATACATATACAAAAGCTAATAAATATTATAACATAGCTATAGAGAATGGTACAAGTAAAAGTGAAAAACAGCCTGTTATATGAATCTAGTGCTGGACAAGTGCAAATTTCAAATAACATATATATAAAAACATATATATAAAAACATATATAAGTACATGTAACACTGTACAAGAACAGAATAGTACAGAAAGCATATATGCATATTCTAGTGACATAAATAAGAACATTTTTGAACATGTACCAATTTCAAAAGCATATATAGATACATGTGACACTGTACAAAAACAGAATAGTACAAAAGGCATGTGTGCATGTTCTAATAACATAAATATGAACATTTTTGCCAATAGACAAACCTTGTATATGTAGCCAATTGTGGATGGGAAAACAACACGAATAAAATGCTGTACCAGGGGTGTAGTTAGTTTACCGTTGCCAATGGTGTGGATATGTTCTCTCATGCGTGTGTTAATGTCCCTGGAGGTGAGACCCACATATTGAATATTACACTTGATGCAAGTGATAAGATATATCCCATGTGTGTGAGTACAATTAAGACATGATGAGATGTCATATATTCTGCCTGTAATGGCTGAGGAAATAGTGTTTGAGACCTGGACATAATCACAGGGTTAGCATTTCCGATGACCACATCAGAATATACCCATGTGTGATAGCCATGAGCTCTCTGGTCTGTTAGACAGATTTTGAGGGTCAAAGTTAGAAAAAGTGTGTTTTTTTTCAATTTTTTCATCATTTTATAAACAAATGTTATAGTGAATTATAAGATATGATGAAAATAATGATATCTTTAGAAAGTCCATTTAATGGCGAGAAAAACGGTATATAATATGTGTGGGTACAGTAAATGAGTAAGAGGAAAATTACAGCTAAACACAAAAAATGCAGAAATGTAAAAATAGCCCAGTTCCCAAACGGTCAGAAAATTTAAAAGTGCTGTGGTCACTAAGGGGTTAAACCTTGAGTGTAACTATGTGGTATTAAGCAGTAGTTATGGAGGGTTACAGATACTGAGATTTACTTCAAAGGAACTTTTGATTTACCTTTTCGATTTAATTATAATGTACCTGTAATATGCCTCTATGTAATAGCTATAATAACTATCAAGTTTAAACAGAAACAGTCAGATTATACAGTTATTTTCAAGATTTACTATATACTCTAATTCACTACAGGCTATATAACAGCTCATTATTTCACATTATTAAAAAAAACACTGAGGACAACCTCAACCTCTAAATAGTTTTTAATAAACACAAAAAAAAAAATTAGAGCAACAGCTACTATTTTTTATTTTTTAACCTTATTGTAGACATGTTTTGTTGATTTAGTATTAAGAATAATATGACATCATCAGTGATAAAATGTATAGTATCAGTGACATCACTGACTGTAAGGCACATGGCAACCACAGCAATATTAGCAATGAACTCAAACAGATTAAACAATAAAACAAAAATCTCTCAAAACACTTCTGCCAACACTGCAAATAATCTTCCAAAATACTGGCACTATACTACATTCCATAATCTATTGTACTTCATCATCATGTACCACAAATACTGCAATAAAACTTTATCACTACTTCCTGCCAACAACACTTTATCACTCAGTACTAACTATTCTGAAGAACTGAGTTATTAATCAAACATCAACAAAGTAAACCATACAAAATGACAAGCCCAAATGAGTAACCTGTGACTGCAATAAATCATTCTCAAACATATGTTGTAAAATTTAAAAATTTGGAAACAAACACTGCATTTCTTACCCTTAACTCCCCATTTGACACCTCTGTATCTATCAGCAAAAAATCACCACAATCATAACAATATAATTGTTTATTATGTGCCAGATTGCAAGTGGAGCGGTATTTAAAGCTAACTCTGCTAGAAAAAAACTTGTTTGCGTGCGTCAGGTAGCGTTCGTATAACAAGTTGAAAGTAAACAGTTTTCGCTTGAGTGCTAACTCAATGCACATAAAAAGCCTAATTTAGAATATTGTGCATGATAACGTATTCCCCCATAGAAGTAATTTGAGCAAAAAAACTGGAAAAACACCCTACTCGCTCGCAAACCCGATTGCATATTCTCAAGTGTGTTAACCCAATATGAAAATATGAATATTTCACATTCCAGTGTTCTTTACATAGCAGAATATGTTCTGTTTATTCATAAATGCATATTTCTGCATATATCTAATGTTTATTTTGTTGTTAAAATTCATATATATATATATATATATATATATATATATATATATATATATATATATATATATAGGAATATGTATTTAAAAATACTTAGAACATATCCCCCATGTGCAAAACATTGGAATGGGAAATATTTACAGTAAATACACAGTATAACACTTTATTCGATATGAATATTGCATAAATAAGCTTTAACATGTTTTTATCTACTTGACAGCAAAGGGCTCCAATGCACCTGAGACCTCATTTCTTTGAGACATAACTTTTTTTTATTTTTTTATTAGATGGTGTTATTATAAATGTAACTGTACTTTGTAATGTATTTTTGATGTGTTTTGTGCAACTTTTTTGTTTCATGAAGGACGTGGTTATCACTCTAGCGCAATGGTTTTCAAACCTGTCCTCAGGCCTCCCCAACAGGCCAGGTTTTCAGGATGTTTCAGGATTACCTTGGGTGAGAGCAGGTAAAATAACCATGTTTACTGATCAGCTGATTATTTCACCTGTGCTCCAGTTCAGATGAACTCAAAATATAGCTTGTTAGAGAGGACAGTTTTTAAAACAGTGCTCTAGCATAAATCACGATTGCGCTCACGCATTGACGTTTACTTTCAACTTTTATTTATAAGAGCAGTAAACCCGACACGGGAAAACAGCCTCTATGAACCCCTTTTTGCTCAGGCATAACTGTTAACGTGCCACTTGTAATCTGGCCATATATGTATGAAACAAAATAGTTTTTAGTAACATATTGCATGAAAGTACTAATCTAATAGAAACCACTTCTTGATTGCGTAATGCTAAACCGCTGCCCTGTTTGATCTGCCCAATATTTGCTCCGTACAAACTTATATGAATTGAAGGAATGATGCATATCATATGATACAAATGTTATACAGTTTTTATGTTTAGTGGACCATAAAAATACTGATCAAGTTAGATCAATATTGCTCTTATTCTTTGTCTCATATTAGTAGTTGAAAGTAAAATGGTTGCGTTTGAGCGAAAGCCTCAGGCGCAGTAACATCTGGAGTTCGGATAGCATTAGTGTGCTAATTCCCTCACTTCATAGACTTCTACAAAACTCTGTTCTGGCTTTCACTCGAGTGATAACCCGAAGGCGAGCTATGGCAAAGGTGAATTAAGAAATAGCTATTTAAACTAGATTAGATTAGTGGATCGCAAAAATATTATCACTTCTATCCTTGGGGCCGATTTATCATCGGTCTGTCCCACATGATCCGCTCAGCGGATCATGTCAGCCAGACATCAATGAATGCCGACAGCATACGCTTTTGGCATTTATCATTGCACAAGCAGTTCTGGTGACCTGCTTGTGCAATGCCACCCCCTGCAGATTTGCAGCCAATTGTAATCTACGGTATAATTTAAAAAAATAATAATAATAAAGTGTTATTAACATATGTTTAAAGGGACATGAAATCCAAAACTTTTCATTCATGATTTAGGTAGAACATACCATTTAAAACAACTTTCCAGTTTACTTCTATTATCAAATTAGCTTCTTTCTCTTGGTATCATTTGTTGAAGGAGCAGCAATGCACTATAGGTTTCTAACTGAACACATGGGTGAGCCAATGACAATCAGTATATATATGCAGCCACGAATCAGCAGCTAGAACCTAGGTTCTTTGCTGCTCCTGAGCTTTCCTAGATAAACCTTTCAGCAAAGGGTAAAAAGGGAATGAAGCAAATTAAATAATAGAAGTAAACTGGAAAGTTGTTTAAAATAGAATTCTTTATCTAAATCATGAAATACATATTTTTGGGTTCCATGTCCCTTTAACAAGATATGGTATATGACAAGTTTTTGGACTGGAAAGAGCTCAAACCAAAGTGCTTAAAGGGACAGTAAAGTCCAAGTTAAACTTTCATGATTCTGATAGGGCGTGTCATTAAAACAACTTTCCATTTTACTTTTATCATCAAATTTGCTTTGTTCTCTTGATATTCTTAGTTAAAAGCTAAACCTAGGTAGGCTTATATTCTAATTTCTAAGCCCTTGAAGACCACCTCTAATCTGAATTAATTTGACAGTTTTTTACAGATAGAGGGCGTAAGTTAATGTCTGCCATAAAGGTAACATTGTACTCACGCCCATGGAGTTATTTTAGTCAGCACTAATTGCCTGAAATGCAGAAAAGTAGTCTGCAGAAGCTTAGATACAGGGTAATCACAGAGGTAAAAAGTATATTTCTATAACAGTGTTGGTTATGAAAAACTAGGGAATGGTAAATAAAGGGATTATCTATCTTTTTAAACAAATACATTTTTGGTGTTTACTGTCCCTTAAATGTCTCCAGTCATGCTAATTTTTTAGCATTGTTATGTGTTGCGCTCGTGTGCAACACATAACTCACAACTTGTAATATGAGTGGTGTTTAGCTCAGTCTCTCTAGCCATTGAAAATATAGGGCAGGCTAAACAGATATCAGATTCATTAAAGGGACAGTCCCCAGTTTTACATAACCAACACAGTTATATTAATACACTTTTTACATCTAACCCTCTGCAGACTGCCCCCTTATTTCTGTTCTTTTGACAGGTTTGCATTTTAGCCAATCAGTGCTCTCTTATACGTAGCTCCACGAGAGAGAGCACAATGTTATCTATATAGCCCACATGAACTAGTTCTGTCTAGCTGTAAAAAACTGACAAATGCACTGAGATAAGAGGAGGCCATCAAGGGCTTAGAAATTAGCATATGACCCTACCTAGGTTTAACTTTCAACAAAGATTACCAAAAGAACAAAACAAATTTCATGATAAAAGTAAATTGGAAAGTTATTTTAAATTGTATGCCCTATCTGAATCATGAAAGTTTAATTCTGACTAGATTGTCCCTTTAAACATTCTCTGTTATATCTGTTTTACCATTTACTTGTAATACCATATTCTAAATATTAGCCTCAATATTGATAGCGCAGCCTGCACACCAAATAGCGCTCTACTTGTAATCTATTATCTAGGCCATAATGTTGCAGTGATATGTATTGAATTTAGTAGCTTTTATGTGCATGGATTAAAACATATACTTTTTTATATTAAGATAAGGTTGGCTTATACAAAAGCTTTATATTTATGGAATTGTACATATATTTCATAAATGCCTCTAAGTTTTAGTAAATGATCATGCTCAACCTACGAAAATGAGGATTTCAATACATATAAAAATCTAGTGGTTGTAATTAATAACAATGCATCTTTGTTAATGAAAAAAAAAACAGCTAAACAGATCATGTTAAACAGGGCAAATGTTTTCATACAGTATCAGCAGTTAAGAAAATATAATGTTTAAAAGTCATTATTATTAAAAATAACAGAATACCATGATTAAACATTTTCTGATTTTGTAAATAAACACCTTGAAATGTTAAATATTTTCATTAACAACTTGCCATGAAATAAGGTTTTGTAAAATAACAAATGTGTTCAAAGTCAGAACTTTCACCGCACATCTGTTGAACATATGTTGTCATGTACTGGATTTTAACTGTATGTCCTATAAAAAGGACAAGAAAAAGCAGATCAGCTAGGATTTGGTCTCTGGCGAATTGTCACCAAAAGTGATGCTATTGTATAAAAAAAAAATCATTTATATTGAAGTCAAGCGATCTGTGTCCTGTTCAACAGCACCATATGGTCATTTCCCAAGAGACTTGATCTATAACATCTAACTGGCAGAACATGTATAAAAGTACAGTTATAGATGCAAAAAAACTTCTAAAAGAACTTTTGGAGAAAAGAAACTATTAAGCTAACTGACAAGACTTGAACAGTGTTTTATAATATAACTGTAATGGGAAAGGTACTGAGAAAAAAAACAATTAAAAAGTTTAATTAGAAAACGGCTATTATTATTATTATTATTATTCGCCTATATTTAGAGTTCTGCGGCCAAAGGAGTGCGTTAGCTACGCGTGCTTTTTTCCCCCCACACCTTTTAAATAACGCTGGTATTGAGAGTTCTCTGAAGGGCTGCGTTAGGCTCCAAAAAGGGAGCGTATAGCATATTTACCGCCACTGCAACTCTCAATACCAGCGGTGCTTATGGAAGCGGCCAGCTTCAAAAACGTGCTCGTGCACGATTCCCCCATAGGAAACAATGGGTTAGTTTGAGCTGAAAAAAAACCTAACACCTGCAAAAAAGCAGCGTTCAGCTCCTAACGCAGCCCCATTGATTCCTATTGGGAAACACTTCCTAAGTCTGCACCTAACACCCTAACATGTACCCCGAGTCTAAACACCCCTAACCTTACACTTATTAACCCCTAATCTGCTGACCCCGCTATCGCTGACCCCTGCATATTATTTTTAACCCCTAATCTGCCACTCCGTACACTGCCGCAACCTACGTTATCCCTATGTACCCCTAATCTGCTGCCCCTAACACTGCCGACCCCTATATTATATTTATTAATCTCTAATCTGCCGCCCCCAACGTCGCTGCCACCTACCTACAATTATTAACCCCTAATCTGCTGACCGGACCTCACCGCTACTATAATAAATGTATTAACCCCTAATCCGCCTTACTCCCACCTCAAAAACCCTATAATAAATAGTATTAACCCCTAATCTGCCCTCCCTAACATCGCCGACACCTAACTTCAAGTATTAACCCCTATTCTGCCGACCGGACCTCGCCGCTACTAATAAATGTATTAACCCCTAAAGCTAAGTCTAACCCTAACCCTAACACCCCCCTAAATTAAATATAATTTAAATCTAATGAAATAAAATAAATCTTATTAAATAAATTATTCCTATTTAAATCTAAATACTTACCTGTAAAATAAACCCTAATATAGCTACAATATAAATAATAATTATATTGTAGCTATTTTAGGATTAATATTTATTTTACAGGCAACTTTGCATTTATTTTAACCAGGTACAATAGCTTTTAAATAGTTAAGAAAAATGTAATAGCTCCCTAGTTAAAATAATTACAAAATGACCTGTAAAATAAATCCTAACCTAAGTTACAATTAAACCTAACACTACACTATCAATAAATTAATTAAATAAACTATCTACAATTATCTACAATTAAATCAATTAAACTAAATTACAAAAAACAAACACTAAATTACAAAAAAAACAAACACTAAATTACAAAAAATAAAAAAAGATTACAAGAATTTTAAACTAATTACACCTACTCTAAGCCCCCTAAAAAAATAACAAAGCCCCCCAAAATAAAAAAATGCCCTACCCTATTCTAAAATAAAAAGTTAACAGCTCTTTTACCTTACCAGCCCTTAAAAGGGCCTTTTGCGGGGCATGCCCCAAAGAAAACAGCTCTTTTGCATTTAAATAAACATACAATACCCCCCTCCAACATTACAACCCACCACCCACATACCCCTAATCTAACCCAAACCCCCCTTAAAAAAACCTAACACTAAGCCCCTGAAGATCTTCCTACCTTGTCTTCACCACGCCGGGTATCACCGATCCGTCCAGAAGAGGGTCCGAAGTCTTCCTCCTATCCAGCAAGAAGAGGTCCAGAAGAGGGTCCGAAGTCTTCATCCTATCCGGCAAGAAGAGGAGATCCGGACCGGCAAACATCTTCATCCAAGCGGCATCTTCTATCTTCTTCCATCCGGCGTGGAGCGGGACCATCTTGAAGCAGCCGACGAGGATCCATCCTCTTCTTCCGATGTCCTAAGTCCGAATGAAGGTTCCTTTAAATGACGTCATCCAAGATGGCGTCCCTCGAATTCCGATTGGCTGATATGATTCTATCAGCCAATCGGAATTAAGGTAGGAAAAATCTGATTGGCTGATTGAATCAGCCAATCAGATTCAAGTTCAATCAGATAGGCTGATCCAATCAGCCAATCAGATTGAGCTCGCATTCTATTGGTTGTTCCGATCTGCCAGACATTGATAAATCGGCCCCTGAAAAACCAATCAAGAAGATCTAGTTTTGTTTTGTGTAAAAAAATAAGGAAACACCGGCTTACATTTAACCAGATATGGCATAAATTTATGGGTGTTAGTGTACTTTAGAGCACAGTAGTTAAGAGCTTTATGAACCAGCGTTAGCCCAGAAAGCTCTTAACTCCTGGCTTTTTGCTGCGGCTGGAGTCTTGTCATTAGATTTCTAACGCTCACTTCAGCCAAGACTCTAAATACCGGCATTAGAAAGATCCCATTGAAAAGATAGGATACGCAATTGACGTAAGGGGATCTGCGGTATGGAAAAGTTGCGGCTGGAAAGTGAGCATTAGACCCTTTCCTGACTGACTCTAAGTACCAGCGGACGGCCAAAACCAACGTTAGGACCACCTAATGCTGGTTTTGACGGCTAACACAGAACTCTAAATCTAGGCGATTATTAATAATAATTGTATAAATACCAGTGACGTGCAGTGACGTCAGAGGCTGGTGAGGCAGGATATGCCTTCATTCTTTAGATATCCTTTGTTGAAGAAATAGCAATGCACATGGGTGAGCCAATCACATGAGGTATCTATGTGCAGCCACCAATCAGCAGCTACTGAGCATATTTAGATATGATTTTCAACAAAGGAAATCAAAATAATGAAGAAAATTAGATATTAGATGTAAATTGGAAAGTTATTTAAATTTGCATATGGGTTTCATATGGGTTTCATGTCCCTTTAAATGGTGTCTTGGAAAACTGGTCAACTTAGTAAACATCTGATTTTAGTTTAAAGGATTGTAACAGAAACTCTTGCCAGATAACACAATGCTTGCTCTGATTTTGAGATCTAGAAATCCATGCCCATTAAAATATGTTTAAAACATACTTTTTACTTTAATGCTGCAAATTATGCTTATAGATTCTTTCATTACATAAGGGATGAGAGTCAGAGGGGGAGGAAGAGAGACAGAGAGAGAAAGAGACCATGGGGGAGAACAACACATAAGGAGAGAGATGGATAGATAGAGAGACACACATACACACACACACACACAAGGGGGGGGACCACACACACACACAAGGGGGGGGAACCACTGCATTTTAAAGTAATAAAACAGCAGAGCTACATAGAGTTCAGAAAATTAGTCTATAATTTAGTGTGAAGTACAGAGGCAAGCTGCTAAATTAGTGGGTGTAAAGTTTGAGTAAACAAAATACAAAAACGACCCTGCTGTAAAAGAGTAAACAAACACTAAACCACATTCATTAAATTATCATTTTCACTAACAGAATCCCTATCAGTAAAATCTTACTTTAATAAGATGTTGGTTAAACACTGCTCTCTGTGCCTCTCTCCTGCTCTGGAAGGATTCAGGAAGTGACAGTGGCACATTCCACTGCACTTAGAGGGGAAGAACAGAACTCTCTTTTTCACTTTAGCAAAGCTGGCAGCTTCACAGGACAGCAACAAAATATATGAAAGTTGTTTTTTTCCGTTTTTGTTTTGTTTTATATGATTTAACATCCAGCCCCAACCCTATGTTCCACTTACTAATGCCTCTCGCTGGATTGGTTCAGCCCAAATAGGACTGCCTCAAATAAGCAGTTAATGGGCCATGCAATGATCTTAACCACTTGCATCCAGTAGATGGCGCAGCATGTTGTGTAATGGTGGGCAGACCTGCTTGTGCCTCTTCATTGCACAACATATAGCTGTGAGAAAAAAAAATGCTGGGAAAAAAAATTACAATTTTTTTTTTAAAGCCAATAAAAAAATATATTTTTGCCCATATGAGAGGTGAATCACTGCCTCACCTGCCTCTAGTGACTGCACATCACTGCAGTGACGTGCAGTGACGTCAGAGGCTGGTGAGGCAGGATATGCCTTCATTCTTTAGATATCCTTTGTTGAAGAAATAGCAATGCACATCGGTGAGCCAATCACATGAGGTATCTATGTGCAGCCACCAATCAGCAGCTACTGAGCATATTTAGATATGATTTTCAACAAAGGAAATCAAAATAATGAAGAAAATTAGATATTAGATGTAAATTGGAAAGTTATTTAAATTTGCATATGGGTTTCATATGGGTTTCATGTCCCTTTAAATGGTGTCTTGGAAAACTGGTCAACTTAGTAAACATCTGATTTTAGTTTAAAGGATTGTAACAGAAACTCTTGCCAGATAACACAATGCTTGCTCTGATTTTGAGATCTAGAAATCCATGCCCATTAAAATATGTTTAAAACATACTTTTTACTTTAATGCTGCAAATTATGCTTATAGATTCTTTCATTACATAAGGGATGAGAGTCAGAGGGGGAGGAAGAGAGACAGAGAGAGAAAGAGACCATGGGGGAGAACAACACATAAGGAGAGAGATGGATAGATAGAGAGACACACACACACACACACACACAAGGGGGGGGGACCACACACACACACAAGGGGGGGGGGACCACTGCATTTTAAAGTAATAAAACAGCAGAGCTACATAGAGTTCAGAAAATTAGTCTATAATTTAGTGTGAAGTACAGAGGCAAGCTGCTAAATTAGTGGGTGTAAAGTTTGAGTAAACAAAATACAAAAACGACCCTGCTGTAAAAGAGTAAACAAACACTAAACCACATTCATTAAATTATCATTTTCACTAACAGAATCCCTATCAGTAAAATCTTACTTTAATAAGATGTTGGTTAAACACTGCTCTCTGTGCCTCTCTCCTGCTCTGGAAGGATTCAGGAAGTGACAGTGGCACATTCCACTGCACTTAGAGGGGAAGAACAGAACTCTCTTTTTCACTTTAGCAAAGCTGGCAGCTTCACAGGACAGCAACAAAATATATGAAAGTTGTTTTTTTCCGTTTTTGTTTTGTTTTATATGATTTAACATCCAGCCCCAACCCTATGTTCCACTTACTAATGCCTCTCGCTGGATTGGTTCAGCCCAAATAGGACTGCCTCAAATAAGCAGTTAATGGGCCATGCAATGATCTTAACCACTTGCATCCAGTAGATGGCGCAGCATGTTGTGTAATGGTGGGCAGACCTGCTTGTGCCTCTTCATTGCACAACATATAGCTGTGAGAAAAAAAAATGCTGGGAAAAAAAATTACAATTTTTTTTTAAAGCCAATAAAAAAATATATTTTTGCCCATATGAGAGGTGAATCACTGCCTCACCTGCCTCTAGTGACTGCACATCACTGATAAATACATATGTTGTTTAGAATGCATCCCCAAATGTATTGTTATACATAACAATACAAACTAATAAAGGAAGAGATTAACACTGCTCTGAAGCACATTAACAGTACAAACATAGTTCTGATGCTTGAGAATTGTATTACATTTTTTAATTCAAGTGATATTGCATGTGTTCCAATAAAAAAACAAGTAAAAGATATGAGTTCCTTACATTCTTGCAATAATAAATCAGGTAGGTTGTGATCTAGACTTCAGCCAATTTTCATTGTGAATATCATAGAAAAACATTACCAATATATTTTTATATACTATTCTGCCACAATTTCACCCACCTTCCACAGTATCCCTAAAAAAACACTCCGGAAACAGGAGTTAAGAAGCAGTGGTCTTAAGAACGCTGCTCCTTAACTCCTACGCCACCTCTGAGGTGGCGTACAGCAATCAGTCCGATCAAATACGATTGGGTTGATTGAGACCCCCTGCTATCGGCCGAGAATCTTCAAGGGGTGGCATTGCAAAAGCAGTTCACCAGAACTTCTTGTGCAATGATAAATGCCGACAGAGTATGCTGTTAGCCTTTATCGATGTCTGGCGGACATGATCCGCTACAGCGGATCATGTCCGCCAGACATTGATGAATCGGCCCCTGAGGATCTTAAGACCGCTGCTCCTTAACTGCTCCACCTGCTCTGAGGCTGCGGACATCAATCCACCTGATCTCATACGATCGAGCTGATTTACACCCTCTGCTAGCGGCCAATTGTCCATGAATCGGCAGGGGGAGGCATTTATCGATGTTTGGCAGATCATGTCCACCAGGTCATGTCTGCCAGACATTGATAAATCGGCCCCTGAAAAAACAATCAAGAAGATCTAGTTTTGTTTTGTGTAAAAAAATAAGGAAACCCGGCTTACATTTAACCAGATATGGCATAAAACACATGTAGATATTTTTCTGTGTGTGCCTTTCTCTTGGATGTTTGCCCCGCTGTTTAGAAAAGAGTTCTTCAGCAAGTAGATGAAAAACCTTTTGTAATTTTTTTTTTCAAGTGGCCAAGACAAGTCAGTGTAGTTTTGCATAGTAATTCTAGACAATGGCATCTACTTATCAAGCCGTTAACCGCAAATACGCTGAAATTCCGCAGCGTATTTGTGGCGAGCCTGATTCCCCTTAGCTATCAAACCCTACAAACCGGCAAAAGTAGAATATTGTGACATAACATACGATCCGCCGGTCTTCGCCGGTCTCAGTCTGACACAGATCGATGCTTAGATTATTACAGATGTTCCATTGATTCCTATGGGAGAATAAAGTTATGTTTACACCTAACACCCTAACATAACCCCCGAGTCTAAACACCCCTAATCTGCTGCCCCGACATCGCCGCCACCTACATTATACTTATTAACCCCTAATCTACTAACCCTACACCGCCATCTACATTATGTTATTAACCCCTAATCTGCTGCCCCCAATGTCGCGGCCACTATATTAAATGTATTAACCCCTAAACCTCTTTTTTTTTTTTAAATAAGTTTCTTTATTGCGGTAATAAATAATAACATAATAACAGTACATATGTCCAGGTACAGATCAAATTTGAAAACAAAGAAATAAACATCTTTACCATCCTGACGTAGTAGATTCTAATGCCATAAGGTACCAGTATTAAAGTCATAAATGCTATATCCTATTTAAAACTGTACTAAGTACCTGCGAATGAGAGCTTGAACTGTACAAAGTGACAAAACAGCAGTTCTAGCAATGAGAATATAGGTTCTGGAAGAGATTATAGAAGTATATCTGGGATGTGAATCATAAAATTGTATAATATATATGGTTGAAAGTGAAAAGAAAAGACTTGCATATGGTAAAGATAACGAACTTGGACATATATTAGAAAACCTCTTTTTATAACCTTGAACTTAATACAGGTAAGAATGGTCCCCAACTCACTGTTTAAACCATATAGCAATTTATCTATTCAGAGTGTAGTCTGGTAAGATGGGGGTTAGTATCTTGGTTTTATTTTGGGGGGGGGGATTCAGCGGGCAAGAGCCGCTCTGTTAAAAAAAAAAGGGGAAAAAGGGGACATGTCCGGGTGTTAAGGGGCGTATAGTATTGTCTCTATGATATGGTTTAGTGGGATCTCTATTGAGCTAATTATAAACTTAATGGGATGGGGATCCCCTACTTCATAATAAGACAGTAAAACCATTCAGGCACTATTTGTGATATAGAGATAAGCACAATTGGTTTCAATAAAGTAACATGTTCTCTAGATGCAATAAACTATGAGCTAGTGAAAACTTGAAAGTAAAATGAAAATAATCTAAGTGTCTCACGGGGATGTGCTGCGTGACCTAGCGACATCACAGCAGGAAGAATAGTTTCATTTGTATATCAAACTGGCATAATGTCCAACAATAAAATGTTCAGGTAACAAGCAGAAGGTAAGTAGTTATAGGACAATCTAGCATGATAAACATATAAGCATGAAGTGCAAGGTAAAGAAGGAAAGCAGGCACTGCTCAAAAGGGCTCCATAAAAACTTGATCCTTTATTTCAACATCTTTAAAAAGTTAACAGCTTCAAACGCTGAAAGTTGCGTTTTAGAAAAAGGTGCAAAAAATGACAAATACAATGCAGGGAATGTGTGACACAAGTAGTCTGACTAGTTTCGAGTCCTCACAGGACTCTAATTGCACAGTAACACACTACATAGCATACACTTACACATGCAGATACACACACACACTACATAGCACACACTTATACATACAGATACACACACACACTACAGAGCATACACTTATACATGCAGATACACACACACTACATAGCATACACTTATACATGCAGATACACACACACTACATAGTATACACTTATACATGCAGATACACACACACACTACATAGTAAACACTTATACATGCAGATACACACACACTACGCAGCATACACTTCTACATGCAGATACACACACACACTACATAGTATACACTTATACATGCAGATACACACACACTACGCAGCATAAACTTCTACATGCAGATACACACACACTACATAGTATACAGTTATACATGCAGATACACACACACTACGCAGCATACACTTATACATGCAGATACACACACACTACATAGCATACACTTATACATGCAGATACACACACACTACATAGTATACACTTATACATGCAGATACACACACACTACATAGTATACACTTATACATGCAGATACACACACACTACGCAGCATACACTTCTACATGCAGATACACACACACTACATAGTATACACTTATACATGCAGATACACACACACTACGCAGCATACACTTATACATGCAGATACACACACACTACATAGCATACACTTATACATGCAGACACACACACACTACATAGCATACACTTATACATGCAGATACACAGACACTACATAGTATACACTTATACATGCAGATACGCACACACTACATAGCATACACTTATACATGCAGACACACACACACTACATAGCATACACTTATACATGCAGATACACAGACACTACATAGTATACACTTATACATGCAGCTACGCACACACTACATAGCATACACTTATACATGCAGATACGCACACACTACATAGCATACACTTATACATGCAGACACACACACACTACATAGCATACACTTATACATGCAGATACACAGACACTACATAGTATACACTTATACATGCAGATACACACACACTACATAGCACACACTTATACATGCATATACGCACACACTACATAGCATACACTTATACATGCAGATACACACACACTACATAGTATACACTTATACATGCAGATACACACATACACACACACTACATAGCATACACTTATAAATGCAGATACACACACTACATAGCATACACTTATACATGCAGATACACACACACTTATGCAGGCAGATGCACACACATGCACTACATAGCATACACTTATACATGCAGATATACACACACACACTACATAACTTACACTTATACATGCAGATACACACACTCTACACAACATATACTTATACATGCAGATACACTACATAGCTTACATTTATACACGCAGATACACACACACACACACACACACACACTACATAGCATACACCTACACATGCAGATACACACACACCCTTATACATACAGATACACATACACACATTAGGTAGCTTACACTTATACATTCAGACACACACACACACTACATAGCATACACTTATACATTCAGATTTACACACGCAGATTTACATACAGATACAGTACACACACACACTACATAGCTTACACTTATACATGCAGATACACACACACTACATAGCTTACACTTATACATGCAGATACGCACACACTACATAGCTTACACTTATACATGCCGATACACACACACTACATACCTTACACTTATACATGCAGATACACACACTTCTACATACAGATACACACACACTATATAGCTCACATTTTTACATGCAGATACACACACTACATAGCATACACTTATACATGCAGATACACACACTACATAGCATACACTTATACATGCAGATACACACACTACATCATATATGGGTATCTGTAATTCATTGTACGGGGTTCTGGGGTTGGCAAGCACATTAGCTTTCAGTCTGAAGCTGCCACTGTTCATTACCCTGGTGTTAGCACTGCTCATCGTATAAAACTGAAGGCATGCTAGTATTATCACCAGGGGTTAGATGTCATCACTACCAGAGGTTAGAGGTCACCATTACCTGAGGTCAGAGGGTATACAGCAATCTTACTCCTGCTTAACCCACACACCATTCCTTTTCCACAGGGAATCTAACAGGTATCCAAACCTGGGAGAGAAAAGCCAGCTGCTTCTAAGTATGAGCCCAAAAGTATGGGCCCAAAAGAATTAAAAAATGCATGGGGCAATGCGGGACAGATGGCAAGCAACCCGGGATAGCAGGATAGACCCCTAAAATCGGGACAGTTGGGGGGTAGTTTTGTGTAATTTTTAATACTGGGTGCCCATATTACACGTTAATTCCACTTGGATTTTCCAGTATGTTTAATTTTGTATTGGGCTCAAACTATCTAAATAGGATTAAAGGAATAGTCAAAATAAAACTTCCCTGATTCTGATAGTGCATGCAATTTTAAATGTACTTTTATTATCAAAATTGCTTTGCTCTCTTGTCATCCTTTGTTGAAACTAATCTTTAGCAGTAGCAATGCACTGTTGGGAGCTAGCTGGTAATTGGTTGCAACACACATTTGTCTCTTGTAACTGGTTCTCCATATGTGTTCAGCCAACTCCCAGTAGTGCATTACAGCTCTGAAGCTGACTTTACTTATGATAGATTACAATCTATCAGCTATCTAACTCCACTAGAAGTAAGCTTTTTGCACGCTTCAGGTAGCACTCGTACAACCCCAATTCCGAAAAAGTTGGGACAGTATGGTAAAATCCAAAAAAACAAACACAAAGAGTCATTTGAAAATTCAGTTTGCCCTGTACTTTATTAAAAAAACATTCCGCTAGATTTAGAGTTCTGCGTTAGCCGTCAAAACCAGCGTTAGGGGCTCCTAACGCTGGTTTTGGCCGCCCGCTGGTATTTAGAGTCAGTCATGAAAGGGTCTAACGCTCACTTTGCAGCCGCGACTTTTCCATACCGCAGATCCCCCTACGTCATTTACAGATCCTATCTTTTCAATGGGATCTTTCTAACGCTGGTATTTAGAATCTTGGCTGAAGTGAGCGTTAGAAATCTAACGACAAAACTCCAGCCACAGCAAAAAGCCAGGAGTTAAGAGCTTTCTGGGCTAACGCCGGTTCATAAAGCTCTTAACTATTGTGCTCTAAAGTACACTAACACCTATAAACTACCTATGTACCCCTAAACCAAGGCCCCCCCACATCACCGCCACTCTATTAAATTTTTTTAACCCCTAATCTGCCGACCGCACACTGCCGCAACCTACGTTATCCCTATGTACCCCTAATCTGCTGCCCCTAACATCGCCGACCCCTGTATTATATTTATTAACCCCTAATCTGCCCCCCCAACGTCGCCGCCACCTACCTACAATTATTAACCCCTAATCTGCCGACCAGACCTCACCGCTACCCTCCGCCTCTCTCCCGCCTCAATAACCCTATAATAAATAGTATTAACCCCTAATCTGCCCTCCCTAACACCGCTGACACCTAACTTCAAGTATTAACCCCTAATCTTCCGACCGGACCTCACCGCTACTCTATTAAATTTATTAACCCCTAAAGCTAAGTCTAACCCTAAAACTAACATCCCCCTAAGTTAAATATAATTTTTATCTAACAAAATAAATTAACTCTTATTAAATAAATTAATCCTAATTAAAGCTAAATACTTACCTGTAAAATAAACCCTAATATAGCTACAATATAAATTATAATTATATTATAGCTATTTTAGGATTAATATTTATTTTACAGGCAACTTTGCATTTATTTTACCAGGTACAATAGCTATTAAATAGTTAATAACTATTTAATAGCTACCTAGTTAAAATAATTACAAAATTACCTGTAAAATAAATCCTAACCTAAGTTACAATTAAACCTAACACTACACTATCAATAAATTAATGAAATAAAATACCTACAATTATCTACAATTAAACCTAACACTACACTATCAATAAATTAATTACATAAAATACCTACAAATAAATACAATTAAATAAACTAACTAAAGTACAAAAAATTACAAAAGAACTAAGTTACAAAAAATAAAAAAATTATTTACAAACATTAGAAAAAGATTACAACAATTTTAAGCTAATTACACCTACTCTAAGCCCCCTAATAAAATAACAAAGCCCCCCAAAATAAAAAAATGCCCTACCCTATTCTAAAATACAAATAGAAAAGCTCTTTTACCTTACCAGCCCTTAAAAGGGCCTTTTGTGGGGCATGCCCCAAAGAATTCAGCTCTTTTGCCTGTAAAAAAAAACATACAATACCCCCCCAACATTACAACCCACCACCCACATACCCCTAATCTAACCCAAACCCCCCTTAAATAAACCTAACACTAAGCCCCTGAAGATCTCCCTACCTTATCTTCACCACGCCGGGTATCACCGATCCGTCCAGAGGAGCCTCCGAAGTCTTCATCCAAGCCCAAGCGGGGGCTGAAGAAGTCCATCATCGGGCTGAAGAGGTCCATCATTGTGCTGAAGTCTTCTATCAAGCGGCATCTTCAATCTTCTTTCTTCCGGATCCATCTTCATCCCGCCGACGCGGAACATCCATCCTGGCCGACGACTTCCCGACGAATGACGGTTCCTTTAAGGGACGTCATCCAAGATGGCGTCCCTCGAATTCCGATTGGCTGATAGGATTCTATCAGCCAATCGGAATTAAGGTAGAAAAATTCTGATTGGCTGATGGAATCAGCCAATCAGATTCAAGTTCAATCCGATTGGCTGATCCAATCAGCCAATCAGATTGAGCTTGCATTCTATTGGCTGTTCCGATCAGCCCGATGATGGACCTCTTCAGCGCCCGCTTGGATCAAGACTTCAGCCCTATGATGGACCTCTTCAGCCCGATGATGGACCTCTTCAGCCCGATGATGGATTTCTTCAGCCCCCGCTTGGGCTTGGATGAAGACTTCGGAGGCTCCTCTGGACGGATCGGTGATACCCGGCGTGGTGAAGATAAGGTAGGGAGATCTTCTTTAGTGTTAGGTTTATTTAAGGGGGTTTTGGGTTAGATGAGCGGTATGTGGGTGGTGGGTTGTAATGTTGGGGGGGGTATTGTATGGTTTTTTTTTACAGGCAAAAGAGCTGAATTCTTTGGGGCATGCCCCACAAAAGGCCCTTTTAAGGGCTGGTAAGGTAAAAGAGCTTTTCTATTTGTATTTTAGAATAGGGTAGGGCATTTTTTTATTTTGGGGGGCTTTGTTATTTTATTAGGGGGCTTAGAGTAGGTGTAATTAGCTTAAAATGGTTGTAATCTTTTTCTAATGTTTGTAAATTATTTTTTTATTTTTTGTAACTTAGTTCTTTTTTTATTTTTTCGTACTTTAGTTAGTTTATTTAATTGTATTTATTTGTAGGCATTTTATGTAATTAATTTATTGATAGTGTAGTGTTAGGTTTAATTGTAGATAATTGTAGGTATTTTATTTCATTAATTTATTGATAGTGTAGTGTTAGGTTTAATTGTAACTTAGGTTAGGATTTATTTTACAGGTAATTTTGTAATTATTTTAACTAGATAGCTATTAAATAGTTATTAACTATTTAATAGCTATTGTACCTGGTTAAAATAAATACAAAGTTGCCTGTAAAATAAATATTAATCCTAAAATAGCTATAATATAATTATAATTTATATTGTAGCTATATTAGGGTTTATTTTACAGGTAAGTATTTAGCTTTAATTAGGATTAATTTAATAAGAGTTAATTTATTTTGTTAGATAAAAATTATATTTAACTTAGGGGGGTGTTAGTGTTAGGGTTAGACTTAGCTTTAGGGGTTAATAAATTTAATAGAGTAGCGGTGAGGTCCGGTCGGCAGATTAGGGATTAATATTTGAAGTTAGGTGTCGGTGATGTTTAGGGGTTAATTAGGGATTAGGGGTTAATACTATTTCTTATAGGGTTAGTGAGGCGGATTAGGGGTTAATAACTTTATTATAGTAGCGGTGAGGTCCGGTCGGCAGATTAGGGGTTAATAAGTGTAGGTAGGTGGCGGCAACGTTGGTGGCGGCAGATTAGGGGTTAATAAATATAATATAGGGGTCGGCTGTGTTAGGGGCAGCAGATTAGGGGTACAGATTAGGGATTAATACTTGAAGTTAGGTGTCGGTGATGTTTAGGGGTTAATTAGGGATTAGGGGTTAATACTATTTATTATAGGGTTAGTGAGGCGGATTAGGGGTTAATAACTTTATTATAGTAGCGGTGAGGTCCGGTCAGCAGATTAGGGGTTAATAAGTGTAGGTAGGTGGCGGCAACGTTGGGGGCGGCAGATTAGGGGTTAATAAATATAATATAGGGGTCGGCTGTGTTAGGGGCAGCAGATTAGGGGTACATAGGGATAACGTAGGTTGCAGCGGTGTACGGAGCGGCAGATTAGGGGTTAAAAAAAATATGCAGGGGTCAGCGATAGCGGGGCGGCAGATTAGGGGTTAATAAGTGTAAGGTTAGGGGTGTTTAGACTCGGGGTACATGTTAGGGTGTTAGGTGCAGACATAGGAAGTGTTTCTCCATAGGAAACAATGGGGCTGCGTTAGGAGCTGAACGCTGCTTTTTTGCAGGTGTTAGGTTTTTTTTCAGCTCAAACGGCCCCATTGTTTCCTATGGGGGAATCGTGCACGAGCACGTTTTTGAAGCTGGCCGCGTCCGTAAGCACCGCTGGTATTGAGAGTTGCAGTGGTGGTAAATTATGCTCTACGCTCCCTTTTTGGAGCCTAACGCAGCCCTTCTGTGAACTCTAAATACCAGCTGTATTTAAAAGGTGCAGGGGAAAAAAAGCATGCGTAGCTAACGCACCCCTTTGGCCGCAGAACTCTAAATCTAGTGGATTCTTAACACATTATTTGATGTTTTACTTTGTGAATTTAATGTATTTTTGAAAATATACACTCATTTCAAATCTGATGACTGCAACACATTCCAAAAAAGTTGGGACAGTCGACTGTTTACCATTGTGTAACATCATCTTTTCTTTTAATAACACTTATAAAGCATTTGGGCACTGAAGACACCAGTTAGTTAAGATTAGCAAGCAGAATTTTCCACCATTCATCTGTTATGCATGTCTTCAGCTGCGCAACTGTATGGGGTCTTCGTTGCCTTATTTTGTGATTCATAATGGGCCACACATTCTCAATCAGAGACAGGTCAGGACTGCTTGAAGGACATGCTAGTACCCACACTGCCTACTTATGCAACCATGCAATTGTAATCCGGGCAGAATGTGGAAAATGCAGGGACGTCCCTGGAAAAGGCGATGTCTGGATGGCAGCATATGTTGCTCCAAAATGTACACATATCTTTCTGCATTACTGGTGCCCTCACAGATGTGCAAGTTACCCATGCCATGGGCCCTGCCACACTGTCATACCATGACAGTCGCTGGCTTTTGAAACTGATGCTGATTACAGCGAGGGTAGTCCTTTTCCTCTTTGGCCCAGAGAACACGACGGCTGTTTTTTCAAAAACTATTTAATATGTTGACTCGTCAGACCACAACACACAATCCCATTGTGCTACTGCCCATCTCAGATGAGACCGAGCCCAGAGAGGTCGGCGAAGATTCTGGAAAGTTTTGATGTATGGCTTCTGCTTTGAATAGTAAAGCCTTAACTTGTATCTGTGGATGCAGCGGCGAATGGTGTTGACTGACAAAAGTTTACCAAAGTATTCCCAAGCCCATGTCAGGATATACATTACAGACTCAGGACAGTTTTTGAGGCAGTAACGTCTAAGGGATCACAGATCATGGCATTCAGAAGTGGTTTTTGACTTGCCCTTTTTGCACCAAGATTTGACCAGATTCCTTGAATCTTTTAATTGTATTGTGCATTATATAAGGTGAAATGCCCAAAATCCTACCGATTTTGTCTTTGGGGAATGTTGTTCTCAAAGTGTTGGATTATTCGCTGACGCATTTGTTGGCAGATTGGCAAGCCTTGACCCATCCTTGATCTTGAAGGACTAGGCCTTTTTTGGAGGCTCCTTATATACTATGATTACATGATTGCCTCACATGATTAACATCACATTCTTATTTCAACGTGTCACATTGCTATTAGTCCTAAATTGCCCCTGTCCCAACTCTTTTGGAACGTGTTGCAATCATCAGATTTTAAATGAGTGTATATTTTCAAAAATACATTCAATTCACAAAATAAACATCAAGTAATGTGTTAATAATGTGTTTACAATATAGTACAGGATACATTTTCAAATGACTATTTTTGTTTGCTTAATTGCATTTTCCATACTGTCCCAACTTTTTCGGAATTGGCGTTGTATTGCAAACTTGAGACGCAGATAAAAGTTAGAATATTGCAAATGTATTAAAGCATTTCCCCATAGAAGTCAATGGACCAAAAAAAAAAATGGAAAAACCCTATTCACGTGCAAATTCGATCACATATTCTCATGAGCTCTAATTCAACCTAAAATTATGAATATTTCACATTCCAATGTTCTTCACATAACAGAATATGTTCTATTTATTCATAAATACATATTTCTACATATATCTGATGGTATTTTGGTACACTATATACAATATACAGTATACATATGTACACCTATATATGTACATGATTAAATATAGGTAGATATATACATACATCCAACCCACGCAAGCACCCACAATTAATGCCTTTTCACTTGCGCGTAACTGTAAGCAAGCCACACATAATCTGGCTCTTTGAATTTTGTATCATAAATATGAATTTCACATTTGTTTTCTAACATGTGCAGTGTAGTTTCATAGCAATGCCTACTCTTTAAACATTTCATTGCTGTACAAATAAAATACAAATTTTTATCTTTTTCTAAAATAAGATTTTTACAGAACAATTTTGTTACATTTTTTAATGTGATTAAAATAATAAAAATTTTAATGTACATTTTTATTTTAATATTTAATTTATTTCTTTAACATGGTTTTAAATTATGAGTTTTTTTAGTCTTATTATAATATATGCCTCAGCTTCACATACTTAAAAGCAGGGAACACCCCTTTGCCTAGACATACTGATCTCAAGGTAAAAATTGCCTTAGCACAGGGGCTTTATAATACCGGAAAGATTTATTAGAGCATTTTATAAGCCCAGAGAGCTTTATATCAAACATACACAATGAACATTCTTCAACAGCTCAAATATTGGGCACTACAAGAACCATTTTACATAGAATTTTATGGCAAAACAGGAGGCTTCATATTTTGCATCAAATCTTTACTGAATCCAAACAGCAGCAAAGAAAACATACAGAGAAAAAATGAATAACATAGTAACAAGACGGCACCAATCAGCACACAGCAGCCTAATAAACTGTAATGAACAACTCTAGCACTTCCTCTTTTCTTTGCTGCTTCCAGACAGCAGGTCATGTATTCATTTTTTTCCCCTCAAATTGTAATGTATTTTGATTATCTTTGCTTAAAAGGACATAATACTCATATGCTAAACCACTTGAAACTTGATGCAGTATAACTGTGAAAAGCTGACAGGAAAATATCACCTGAGCATCTCTATGTAAAAAAGGAAGATATTTTACCTCACAATTCCCTCAGCTCAGCAGAGTAAGTTCTCTGTAAAAAGTTATACTCAGCTGCTGCTTAGCTGCAGGTAATACAAAATAAATGAAGAAATGAACAGCAGCCAATCAGCATCAGCAGTGCTGAGGTCATGAACTCTTTTACTGTGATCTCATGAGATTCCACTTAATTCTCCTGAGATTTCATAGTAAACTTCCTTAAACTGAATAGGGGAATAAAATGAGTGTTCATGAAGCTCACTCCTTCGGCTGTCCTGGGACAGACATACTGATTTGCTGCTTAAAGTCCTTTGCAATGGGGTTTGAATACTTAGGACATTTTGAAGTAAAATATCTTTCTTTTTTACATAGAGATGTTCAGGTGACATTTTCTAGTCAGCTATGCTGCATCACTTTCAAGTGTTTCAACATTTGGGTATCATGGCCCTTTAAGATCACTAATCTGTATATCTTTGTTTTAGAATATACTATAAACCATTATATAGGTTTCTTTCCTAGGTTCTTTAGTCTCTATTCTGTTTATCTTGTTTAAGACTTTTCTGTAAACCTATTATATATGGTTTCTTTCCTAAGTTCTTTATATTCTTATCCATTTATTTTTCATATTTTTGCCCTATATGTAACTGTTGTTTTATATTGGAATAGGCAAAAGGTTTATAGCCTTTTTTGCTTGCCTGCATGATGTTTGTATATGAGGCCGGTTTCCAGGCCTTATTTCTTTTCTTGAAAAGCTTTATTTAGTACAGTGTGCAGAGTGTGTGTGGCCAGTACCCAGGCCTCATTTCATTTTTCATAGAACTTCTTTCCATCAGATTCAACTTCAGCCAATCAGATTCAAGTTCAATCCGATTGGCTGAGCCAATCAGCCAATCAGATTGAGCTCGCATTCTATTGGCTGTTCCGATCAGCCAATAGAATGCAAGCTCAATCTGATTGGCTGATCCAATCAGCCAATCGGATTGAACTTGAGTCTGATTGGCTGATTCAATCAGCCAATCAGATTTTTCCTACCTTAATTCCGATTGGCTGATAGAATCTTATCAGCCAATCGGAATTTGAGGGACGCCATCTTGGATGACGTCACTTAAAGGAGCCTTCATTCGTCGGGAGTCGCCGGAAGAAGAGGATGGATCCACGTCGGTTGCTTGAAGATGGTCCCGCTCCGCGCAAGAGGGATGAAGATAGAAGACATCGCCTGGATGAACATGTCAACCGGTCCGGATGTCCTCTTCTTGCCGGATAGTATGAAGACTTCAGACCCTCTTCTGGACCTCTTCTTGCCGGATAGGATGAAGACTTCGGACCCTCTTCTGGACAGATCGGTGATACCCGGCGTGGTGAAGATAAGGTAGGGAGATCTTCAGGGGCTTAGTGTTAGGTTTTTTAAGGGGTGTTTGGGTTAGATTAGGGGTATGTGGGTGGTGGGTTGTAATGTTGGGGGGGTATTGTATGTTTTTTTTTAAATGCAAAAGAGCTGTTTTCTTTGGGGCATGCCCCGCAAAAGGCCCTTTTAAGGGCTGGTAAGGTAAAAGAGCTGTTAACTTTTTATTTTAGAATAGAGTAGGGCATTTTTTTATTTTGGGGGGCTTTGTTATTTTTTTAGGGGGCTTAGAGTAGGTGTAATTAGTTTAAAATTCTTGTAATTTTTTTTATTTTTTGTAATTTAGTGTTTGTTTGTTTTTGTAATTTAGTTTAGTTGATTTAATTGTAGATAATTGTAGATAGTTTAGTTAATTAATTTATTGATAGTGTAGTGTTAGGTTTAATTGTAACTTAGGTTAGGATTTATTTTACAGGTAATTTTGTACTTATTTTAACTAGGTAGCTATTAAATAGTTATTAACTATTTAATAGCTATCGTACCGAGTTAAAATAAATACAAAGTTGCCTGTAAAATAAGTATAAATCTTAAAATAGCTACAATATAATTATTCGTTATATTGTAGCTATAATAGGGTTTATTTTACAGGTAAGTATTTAGCTTTAATTAGGATTAATTTATTTAATAAGATTTATTTTATTTAGTTAGATTTAAATTATATTTAACTTAGGGGGGTGTTAGTGTTAGGGTTAGACTTAGCTTTAGGGGTTAATACATTTATTAGAGTAGCGGCGAGGTCCGGTCGGCAGATTAGGGGTTAATAAGTGTAGTTAGGTAGCAGCGACGTTGGGGGGGGCAGATTAGGGGTTAATAAATATTATGTAGGTGTCGGCGATGTTAGGGGCAGCAGATTAGGGGTTCATAGGGATAATGTAGGTGGCGGCGGTGTGTGGTCGGCAGGTTAGGGTTTAAAAAATGTTATTATAGTGGCGGCGATGTGGGGGGGCCTCGGTTTAGGGGTACATAGGTAGTTTATGGGTGTTAGCCCATAAAGCTCTTAACTCCTGACTTTTTTCTGCGGCTGGAGTCTTGTCGTTAGAGTTCTAACGCTCACTTCAGCCAAGACTCTAAATACCAGCGTTAGAAAGATCCCATTGAAAAGATAGGATACGCAATTGACGTAAGGGGATCTGCGGAATGGAAAAGTCGCGGCTGGAAAGTAAGCGTTAGACCCTTTCCTGACTGACTCTAAATACCAGCGGGCGGCCAAAACCAGCATTAGGACCCCTTAACGCTGGTTTTGACGGCTAACGCAGAACTCTAAATCTAGGCGATAGTATTTTAGCCAGTAATATGGCTATATTAGATATAAGCCGGTATAAAGGTTTTCCTGAATATAGTAGATCTGCCTAATTGAGGCTTTATTGTATATTGTATTGTATAGCTTGTATTAGGGTACTTTAAAGTGAATGTAATTTTGCTGCTAAAGTGCCCGGTTTTTAAAAATTTGATTAAAAACAGGGGCACTTTAATTCATCAAAATTTATATTTCACTTGTTGTGAAAAAACAATTACCTTATAATCTTGACAGCTGCTCCAACTTCCTCAGGTCGTCGCAAGCCATATCTGATGTCAAAAATTATGGATAGGTCATCCTCCAATCACATCTTCCCCCCAGGGGAATCAGTGTCTGATTCAATGCTGTGATTGGAGGAAGCTGGATTCCTCATTTTAGACCCAGGAAGAGGTTTTGTGATGGGTGGAGGAAGCTGGAGCTGCTGTCAAGATTAAAAGGTAAGTTTTTTTTCACAACAGGAGTGAAATGTAAATTTTGATGAATTAAAGTGCCCCTGTTTTTAATCAAATTTTTAAAAACCGGGCACTTTAGCATCAAAATTTACATTCACTTTAAATATAAGTATATTAGGCTATACAGGGAGTGCAGAATTATTAGGCAAGTTGTATTTTTGAGGATTAATTTTATTATTGAACAACAACCATGTTCTCAATGAACCCAAAAAACTCATTAATATCAAAGCTGAATAGTTTTGGAAGTAGTTTTTAGTTTGTTTTTAGTTATAGCTATTTTAGGGGGATATCTGTGTGTGCAGGTGACTATTACTGTGCATAATTATTAGGCAACTTAACAAAAAACAAATATATACCCATTTCAATTATTTATTTTTACCAGTGAAACCAATATAACATCTCAACATTCACAAATATACATTTCTGACATTCAAAAACAAAACAAAAACAAATCAGTGACCAATATAGCCACCTTTCTTTGCAAGGACACTCAAAAGCCTGCCATCCATGGATTCTGTCAGTGTTTTGATCTGTTCACCATCAACATTGCGTGCAGCAGAAACCACAGCCTCCCAGACACTGTTCAGAGAGGTGTACTGTTTTCCCTCCTTGTAAATCTCACATTTGATGATGGACCACAGGTTCTCAATGGGGTTCAGATCAGGTGAACAAGGAGGCCATGTCATTAGATTTTCTTCTTTTATACCCTTTCTTGCCAGCCATGCTGTGGAGTACTTGGACGCGTGTGATGGAGCATTGTCCTGCATGAAAAACATGTTTTTCTTGAAGGATGCAGACTTCTTCCTGTACCACTGCTTGAAGAAGGTGTCTTCCAGAAACTGGCAGTAGGACTGGGAGTTGAGCTTGACTCCATCCTCAACCCGAAAAGGCCCCACAAGCTCATCTTTGATGATACCAGCCCAAACCAGTACTCCACCTCCACCTTGCTGGCATCTGAGTCGGACTGGAGCTCTCTGCCCTTTACCAATCCAGCCACGGCCCATCCATCTGGCCCATCAAGACTCACTCTCATTTCATCAGTCCATAAAACCTTAGAAAAATCAGTCTTGAGATATTTCTTGGCCCAGTCTTGACGTTTCAGCTTGTGTGTCTTGTTCAGTGGTGGTCGTCTTTCAGCCTTTCTTACCTTGGCCATGTCTCTGAGTATTGCACACCTTGTGCTTTTGGGCACTCCAGTGATGTTGCAGCTCTGAAATATGGTCAAACTGGTGGCAAGTGGCATCTTGGCAGCTGCACGCTTGACTTTTCTCAGTTCATGGGCAGTTATTTTGCGCCTTGGTTTTTCCACACACTTCTTGCGACCCTGTTGACTATTTTGAATGAAACGCTTGATTGTTCGATGATCACGCTTCAGAAGCTTTGCAATTTTAAGAGTGCTGCATCCCTCTGCAAGATATCTCACTATTTTTGACTTTTCTGAGCCTGTCAAGTCCTTCTTTTGACCCATTTTGCCAAAGAAAAGGAAGTTGCCTAATAATTATGCACACCTGATATAGGGTGTTGATGTCATTAGACCACACCCCTTCTCATTACAGAGATGCACATCACCTAATATGCTTAATTGTTAGTAGGCTTTCGAGCATATACAGCTTGGAGTAAGACAACATGCATAAAGAGGATGATGTGGTCAAAATACTAATTTGCCTAATAATTCTGCACTCCCTGTATTATATAATGAACCCTTATTAAAGGGAAAATCTACACCAGAATTTTTATTGTTTAAAAGATAGATAATCCCTTTATTAACCATTCCCCAGTTTTGCATAACCAACACAGTTATATTAATATGTTTTACCTTTGTGATTATCTTGTATCTGGGCCTCTGCAGACTGACCCCTTATCTCAGTGCTTCTGACAGATATGCAGTTTAGCCAATTAGTGCAGACTCCCAAATAACTCTGCCGGAGTGAGCACAATGTTATCTATATGACACACATTAACTAGTACTGTTTTACTGTGAAAAAACTTTCAAAATGCTCTGAGCTAAGAGGCGGTTTTCAACGGTTTAGAAATCAGTTTGAGCCTACCTAGGTTTAGCTTTTCCAAATACCACCAAGGGAACAAAGCAAATGTAATGATTAAAGTCAATTGAAAAGTTGTTCAAAATTTCATGCCCTATTTGAATTATGAAAGTTTAATTTTGACTAGACTGTCCCTTTAAGGTTTATTATTTTAACCAGTATTAGGTTATTTTGTTTTTTTAGCATTTAGGCCTGTATTAAATGATTACTGTAGTTTTATTCTTGGCATATATAACAATTATATAAATTGGGTTATAATGTTCAAATAAATATTTTGCACCTACTTGCAGTTTCAAACGATCCTTCTAATATAAAACTAGTCCTAAAGCCTGTGTACACGGGCCATTTTTTGCAGTACAGTAGTTCCACCCCTTGCTCTCTCTCTCCCCCTCTCTTCTGCTCACTTTCTTTCCCTCTCTCTATTTTGCTCTCTCTCCCCCCTCTCTTTTGCTCTCTCTCCCCCCCTCACTTTTGCTCTCTCCCCCTCTCTTTTCCTCCCTCTCTTTTGCGCTTTCCCCCTCTCTTTTGTGCTCTCTCTCCCCTCTCCTTTGCTCTATCCCCTCTCTCCTCTCCCCCTCTCTTTTGCTGTCTCTCCCCCTCTCTTTTGTTCTATCTACCCCCCTCTTTTGATCTCTCTCTCCCCCCTTTCTTTTGCTCTCTCCTCCCTCTCTTTGGCTGTCTCTCCCCCTCTCTTTGCTCTCTCCCCCTCTCTTTTGCTCTCTCTCGCCTCCTCTTTTTTGCTCTCTCTCCCCTCTCTTTTACTCTCTCTCCCCTCTCTTTTGCTTTCTCTCTCTCTCTCCCCCTCTCTTTCCCCCCCTCTATTGCAACCTCTCTCTCTCTCCCCTCTTTTGCGCTCTCCTCCCTCTCTTTTTCTCTCTCTCCCCTCTCTTTTCCCCTTTCTCCCTCCCTCTTTTGCTATCTTGTTACTGTCTTTTTCTCTCTCTCCCCTCTCTTTTGCTCTATCTCTCTCCCCCTCTCTTTCCCCCTTCTCTATTGCACGCTTTCTCTCTCCCCTCTTTTGCGCTCTCCATCTCTCTTTTGCTCTCTCTCACCTCTATTTTCCCCTTTATCCCCCTCTCTTTTGCTGTCTCTCCAATCTCTTTTTCACTCTCTTATTTCTCTTCCCCCCTCTTTCCCCCTCTCTTTTGTGCTGTCTCTTCCTTTCTTATACGCTCTCCCCTTCTCTTTTGCTCTCTCTCCCCCTCTCTTTTGTTCTCTCTCCCCTCTCTTTTGCTCTTTCTCTCGCCCCTCTCTTCCCCCCTCTCTTTTGCACATTCTCTCTCTCCCCTCTTTTGTGCTCTCCCCCCTCTCTTTTGCTCTCTCTCCCCCTCTCTTTTGCTGTCTATCTCCCTCTCTTTTGGTCTCTTGCCCCTCTCTTTAGCTCTCTCTCCCCTTTCTTTTGTTCTCTCTCTCCCCCCTCTCTTTTGCTCTCTCTCTCCCCCTCTCTTTTGCTCTCTCTCCCCTCTCTTTTTCTCTTTTTCTCCCCCCCTCTCTTTTGCACGTTCTCTCTATCGCCTCTTTTGCGCTCTCCCCCCTCTCTTTTGCTCTCTCTCCCCCTCTCATTTGCTGTCTATCTCCCTCTCTTTTGGTCTCTTGCCCCTCTCTTTTTTTCTCTCTCTCCCCTCTCTTTTGTTCTCTCTCTGCTCCCTCTCTTTTGCTTTCTCTATCTCCCCACTCTTTTCCTCCCTCTCTTTTGCACTCTTTCTTCCCCTCTCTTTTGCTCTCTCCCCCCTCTCTTTTGCGCTCTCCCCCTCTCTTTTGCTGTCTCTCTCTCTCCCTATCTTTTGCTCTCTCCCCCTCTCTTTTGCTGTCTCTCTCACGACCTGCCCGACCCCGCCCACAACACACCCGGCCCCATCCACGTCATGCCTGGTCCCACCCACATCACACCTGGCCTCGTCCATGCCACGCCTGGCCGCGTCTCACACCCGGTCCAGATGCCAGGAGGTCAGTATGTAGAAGGCCAGGTGTGTTTGTCCTTGTGCAGTCTCTACTGCACATGACAGCTTCGGACAAACACACTTGGCCTTTTATATTATAGGATTTAGTTTTAAAATCTTCTAATGATGTAGGTTAAGACAGCCCACAAATATGGGCTGTACAATCGTCTGTATATTCAACCAATAATATTCTGCTTTTATGAATCTAATTAAAACATTTAGTCGGTATCTCGCACATGCGCAATCTTATCCGAGCTATAAAAAGTTTTTTCTTTCTTATGCCCACACAATGATAAGTTGCTCATTAATGCTAGGGATATTGTATATGCAAACAGCACTCACCTTATTAGCGAAGCTCCGTCACCCGCTCTGCAATTTCAATACAGAGGAATACAAGGTGATGTATTCTCTGACATGTCAGAAGCTTGCGCATCACGTATAATGTCTGCCATATTGGTACCTGGGTTCTCATGCAGGATAGGGCTAGGTGATCAGGTACCCATGGAGTGGGTTTGGAAATCAGGATTTCTTTGTGAATCAATTGCAGGCAAACAGTAAGTTATTACAAAGTATGTGACATTAATAAGTGTCTTATTTTTAAACGTTTTATCTATTTTTTGAATTTTGTTTTTTTAGTTCAGTGGCCTTTTAAGCTATATGATATAATCGTCTGTATTAGGTTTTTCAAATATATATATAAACCGTTCTTAGGCTTTTCTATATAACTATATGTTTAACCTGTTTTAGGCTATTTTAAATATAGCTATATTAAGCCTGTATTAATTAGCGTGGCGGTATCTCTTGGCGCTCTCCAAATATCCAATAATAATAATAAAAATAAGGTTCTATTAATTCATCTATTAAGCCTATTATGGCTATATTCTGTAACTATTTTAAGCCTGTATTATGGCTCTATTAAATATAACTGTATTTAGCCTGCGTTTAGGCTATTTGAAATTCAAATTTTAGCCGGTTAAACTTTTCCTTCTTCCGAAGAGAACTTTTTGCTTACATTTTTTGACCTTTGCTGTCACCCGTAAGTAAATCCTTTCCCACTCTTTAGAGGTGGATCATAAACCCTCTCAACACACTCCAGAACTGTCTCCCATGCTTCAGTCACTTTCAACCCAGTATCAGTGTCACTTTCGCCCTCAAGCGGCTTTGGAACGCCTCACGCCCCTCTCCCGGGCGTCTCACTTAGGAGTATTGTTTAATCTGTTCGGTACTAACCAGCTTCTTTCTTAGTACTCCTCTAATCCTTTTACCTATTCTTTCCCTTAGAGCGATAGTCTAGTCGAAGGTGAATATTGGTTTGGTTTTGGCTATACTATCTCTTTAATGTATTTTGTCTATCTCCTCCAGTGCTGTGCTGAGTCCATGCGGACGCGTGCCTGACCAGTAACAAGCTCATGCGAGCCGCTGCTCAGCGCAACACTGGTTTCTCATTGTGGTTTTATTTCCTTTACTTTCCTAGTTGTATTCTTCCTTTGAAAATGTATTTTCCTTGTGTATTTCTCTTTTCTATCCTCTTCCTTCTTCTAAGTAGTATTTTGCCTTTGAAAGATTGTATCAGCCATGGCCGATGTATTAAATCATTGTTAAGCCCTTTTCAGAGGTATCCCTTAAATTCTATGACACTTGCTCTAAACTCTGTAGTCTCTTTTATCCTCGCAAATTGGTTTGGGAAGACCCTATATCTCCCAGTCTCACATAGAGGCATAACTCTAGCTCAAAGGCTGTTAGCCCCTTCCCCGGGCTTTTCACATGGGGTGAAAGAACCTCCTCCTCAGAGGTAAAATGGGGTTTAAAGAACCCTCCTTCCCCAGAGTTTTCAAGAGGGACATCAGAAATTGTTTATTTTGTTTTGAATTTTTTTATGTATTATGTATTATGTTTTGAATTTTTTTTTATATATATTAATAAGATTTTGTTTTCTGGACATTTCATCTAAATTATGTTATTGCTGTTGATTTTCCTTTTCTGGGATCGTTGTTACTTTGCATGTTTTCTCTTTTCAGCGACTCTGTGGATTTTATGTTCTCCCTTATCTACGGACCAGGTCATCTGTTGTTTCTCCGTCCTGGGTATCGCTGTTCCATTTTGGTCTAGGATGGATATTTTGGAGTTTGTTTTCTTCATGACTGGTTCCGCTGTCTTATGATCAAAGAAAAGAGGAAGTGCTGGACTTGTTCATTACAGTTTATTAAGCTGCTGTGTGCTGATTGGTGCAGTCCTGTTACTATGTTATTATTATTTTTTTTCTCTGTATGTTTTCTTTGCTGCTGTTTGGATTCAGTAAAGATTTGATGCAAAATATTTGCCTCCTGTCTTTAATAAAATCAAGATTATTTATTCACCATAGGCTATAATAATCTGAATTATACAACATAAATCATAGCAGTAAAACTGTATTTCTGAAAGTGCTATATAGAATACAAAACATAAAGTCATAATTAAAAAAGAAGTGCATTGCATACTATAGTATAGTACACAAATCTCTCTTCATTTCAGCATGATGAGATTTCCCATTTTGAACTAGAGAACTTTCAAGGTAACATTTTATTTCAATCAAACCTGGAAGGGACATTGCAAGCCTATTAAATCTTGCAGCTGCAGGTTACAGTTTTGGTTAGCTTTAATACTCCACTGGTAATTTTAATTAAGAATACTTTTATCTGATGTCATGTGGACACATGCATGTATTTTATTGCTCACCATATTGTTATCTTAATCACTGGTTTTAGATTTAACAGTAGCCCAGATTCTTAGATGCTCTTGAGGTGTTAAGGTGAATTCATGTTAAAAAGGAATTGACCATCACTTCACCTAACTTTTGTAATGTTTTGCTACTGGACATTCATGCTATTAATATTTATAGTTGCTTGAGGTGCACAATGCATGGTATCTCATATATCAAACAAGTACCTATAGCAATGTGGTAAAAAGGGTACTTGCAAATAATTCAAAATCACAAGCGCTTACATAAACCATTTCTCTTGTTGTAGTTGTAAGTTTATTTTATTGTGGTAAAGTAATCTTGTTGGCACAGTCCACAAAAGTTCTGGGGTATTCTACCACAGTATCGAAAGTTTTAAAAAAACACCTTGGCCCAGTAAGCAGAATTCATAAAGACTCTATTGACCCTGTGAAGAATTTCATCTGATGGTCATGTCTCACTCTTATTTATTTTTATTTTATTTCTATTTAACTGCTTCAAGTTTACTTTCTTATAGGTGTTAGAGTTGGCTGTTTATTAGAGCCAGTTTTGTTCCCCCTTGTTCTATACTGTTTAAGAGTTTTTTCTGATGCTGATGTCCTTCACAGTAGAACTAGTTCTATGTGCCTCAAAATGTACAGTCACAAAATATATGTAGCTTTATTGATAATAATGGAGAGTGACTCAATACTTGAGGTTGTGAAAAGGGACAAATACAAGTCTTTATGAAGTCTGCAAATTTTGAGTTGAGACATTGCATGAGAACTAGCGCAGCAAAGGGGGTAAGTAGCTTGCATGCTCGCGGTAGCAATAACCAGCCACTTGTAATGGTTGGTTATTTATCACGCAGCCGCAAACAGGCAAATTTGCAGTTTGCGAGCACATGATAAATTAGTACTTCACTTGTAATCTAGCCCTAAGGGTCAATCACATTCTATTGGCAGATTGTTCCTGAAAGTACTTTGGTTTTCCGGCCATATTGCGTAACAAATTTTTGGGTGATCACAATAAAAATCTATTTGTTTGTTAAAAGTCCGTAGCCATGAATGCCTTTTCAAAAGAAAAGCTCCTAAAGGGTCTTTACATGTGTTAAGCACTTGTTCTTGAAATAGAAACTGGGAGGTAACCTGAAATTGGCTGCTACAATAGCTTATTCACACCTCTTTCATAGGAACCTATTGTAATACGTAATTGAACTCACAGTCATAAAGTTGCATTCCAGTTTACAAGTTCAATCATCTAGGAGCAAGCACATTGAAAAGCACTGTCATGACCTTGTTTAGACACATGGATTAACTTGCTGTTGCTTGCAGCTAGCGAAATGAAGTCCGCTAAACGTATGTACTAAAAACACCTACAAAAATATTGCATCTAATGTGCTGTGAGCAAGTGTGGATGATTGATAACTTTGAAGTCTCACTCGCTGCAAATAATCAAATGTATTATTCACAATTGCATCCACCAATCAAAAGGTAGCTAATTGATCCAGAGCAAAAGTCGTATGCACTATAACGAAGGATAGAAAAAGAAAAAAAAAATTTCATTGTAAAAATAATATAAACAAAAATTAAAAATTGTTTTCATATCATTGAAACCTAAAAGATACATTTATGGAGTATTGTCCCTTTGAGCACTAATAAGCAATAAGCTTTAATGGATGCAAGATTGTTATAATGCTCATTTACATATACATCAACAAAGGACAAAACTGAGAACAAAAGAATAGCAAGCAGGAGAATATCATTTTAACATTAATATTTCCACACAAAAAAATGGTTATTTATTTTAATAAATAATAATAAGGAAATGTATTATTAACAAGAAAGCCAGACACTTTGCAACATGTGTGACCAAATTTATTTTTAAAAAATATAATTCTGACACCATAACAGCTTACCTAACAGCCATCCCTCCACATTTTTCTGTTCTCAACACCTCTTCACGTTTACCTGATGATCTCACACCAATATGTCTACAGTCAACGGTTCCAAGTTCATTTGGCATCCCTGCCATCTGATAGAAATTGGATTTGGCAGATTACCACTCTTCTTGGAAGACAAACGTAACGTGGAAATACCACCATCAATGCGTCAATGACCTTAGAAAGGTGAAGCGAAAACGCAGACTTACTTATCCCAATGATGATTCTTGAAACTGCCTGAAAAGACCCTGTGGCAAAGAAGTGTAATGCCGCCAACAGCTTCAGTAGTCCATGATTGCACCATCATTGGCTCCAGATTTTGTTGTACAGAGTCGTATTTGAATTTCTATTGATCCAAAATCTTTGAATGACTTCTCTGTCTGGAAAGTCATATAACCCACTCGTGGAAGGAATACTCTGGGTACTCTCCTTTTTCTTCTTTCTTCCACAGCAGCTTCTTGGATCTGCCTTTTCCCTCTAATTTTGATAAATCGAAGAACAAACAGATGCCTCAATGGCTAAGTCTTTGTCAGAAATGTAAGTATAAAATAGTTAAGACCTTTTATACAGCTGTACCTTGACGTCTATAGATTTGTATTGTGCTCACAACCTAAATGGTGGTAAGGGAAAATCCACAAAGTTGACTTTGAAAATGTTAGGAGCATATTATTTTTTTAGTAACGATTATTGCCAGTTTGATGGTGAACAATGTCATGTTTGCTAGTTTAAAATTGCGGATTTGTGCCCAGTTGACTGCTGTGTACATAAGATTTTTGATCCGAACGAGGAAATTGACACAAAAAAAGACAGGAACAGAAAACTGACTGCTTAGTACATGGGGCCACTGAAAGCATAATCTCATAGGCAGCTGCAATGTTGCAAGGGGTGGCTTCATGCATTACAGATTTAGTTATGTTAAAATACAGTATACGAACATATTATAAGTCCTATCTGTAGAAAGTCATATCCATCTTGTTTTAAAACATTGCAAAATAGAAATGGTTCTTTAACAAACAATAGAAATAAATATTGTCAAAAACAATACTTGTTAAAGTTTAAAAGTGACCATATAGCATTAGAAAAATTGGGTAAGTCTGCCCATCATAAAAACATGCAATATTGCATTGAGATGACTTAGCAGTGGTGCGGATGTAGACGGATTGCAATACTTTCCTATGAAATTTGCCATTGCACAATCTCATTGTTAAAGTGATAGTCTAGTCAAAATTAAACTTTCATGATTCAGAGAAAGTATGCAATCATGAAAGTTTAATTTTGATTAGATTATCCCTTTAAACACAGTTTGAAAGACGCCAGTACTGTTAGTGACAAATACGTCATTGCAAGTGTGACTAGATGTTGGGGTCCTGAAGTGACTTCTGTAGATCTCCTTTAAATATGTAAATGTGTGACCTGTCCACCTGTCCACTGCATACAGCCTCTACAATAGGGAAGAATGAATCTTTAATTAATTATTAACATGTATGTTAATAGACCACTACAATGTCTCCTGTGGCGATTTCATAGTGTTTTTCACATATGCAAGATAATAGACTGTTTCAAAATAACTGTGAAAGAGATGCAAAAATGTCTAAAATACCCTTTTGAGGACTTATCAAGGGCCATGAGATGTCAAATTAGAAAAGTCAAAACTGGCTGCAGAAAGGGGTTGAAAATTCACTCAAAAATGTATTGTGATTGGCAAGAACTTTTTGACCCTATAGGAAAAATAGGAATAGATTGAGATTGAGGCCTAAACACATTTTATAAACATAGTATTGAGGTTACTTCCCACCGCCCTCTAGTCATGGGTGGTGCTACGTTGATATATATGTTTCACTACATTACAGTGCTGACTTGTTTGTACATGTGCAATAACTCTCCCTCAGATACCTGCAGTGTAACCTAGGTTTCATAATGCTAGCACTCATGATCAGGTGCATGAAATGTATATAGTATTTACTGTTCCTATAAGCTTCCTGCTTCTGTTCATGGAGACCCTATCCAATCTAATATATTTGACAATTATTTGCCCAATTCCATGTCATCTTCTCAAATTTTCAGCTTTGCCCATCACCTGGTACGTCTAATGATTATACGAAGACCTGGATAGGCCTACAAGCATCACACACACACTGTGAAATTTGGTGGAGGATCTGTGATGATCTGGGGGGCTACAGCAAGGCTGGAATTGTGCAGATTTATCTTTGTGAGGGAAGCATGAATCAAGCCACATAGAAGGTTATTCTGGAAGAAAACGTGTTTCCTTCTGTTCAGGCAATGTTCCCAAACTAACTCTGAGGATTAGTTTTTCCAGCAGGACAATGCTCCATGCCATAAAGCCAGGTTAATCAAGGTGTTTGTGGAGGACCACCAGATCAAAACCCTGTCATGGCCGGGCCAATCTCCAGACCTGAACCCCAATGCAAATCTCTGAAATGTGATTAAGAGGAAGATGAATGGTCACAAGCCATCAAACAAAGCCAAGTTGCTTTAATTATTGTGCCAGGAGTTGCATAAAGTCACCCAACAGCAATCTGAAAGAATGTTGGAGAACATCTCAAGACGCATGAAAACTGTAATTGAAAAACAGGGTAATTCCACCAAATTTGGATTTCTGAACTATTGCTAAGTTAAAAAATTGTAATGTTTTGTTTAAAAAAATTAATATGAACTTGTTTCTTTGCATTATTCAAAGTCTGAAAACACTGCATATTTTTTGTTATTTTGGCCAGTTGTCATTTTCTGCAAAAAAATGCTCTAAATGGCAATATTTTTATTTGTATTTTGGGAGAAATGTTGTCAGTAGCTTTTATAAAAAGAACATTTTTTTTAATTTTACTCAAACACATACCTATAAATAGTAAAACAAGAGAAACTAATCATTTTGCAATGGTTTCTTCATTTTCAGCGTGCCACTTGTAATCTAGCCCAATACCTTTAACTGTGCAGTAAACTGGATCTTCTTGTAATGAGGAGAGTAGGATCATTGCACAATTGCTTTTCTGTATATCTTTGTTGAGTTTGTTTTTCTGTTGATTTCAGAGATAAAAGGCTGTTTTCTAATTAACTGATACAAATATATAACCATATACTGTATTAGTATAAACAAAGGTATGCTTTAATCTATATAAAAACTAAATATTTGGATATCTTAAAAAAAATGTTTGGTTATTTGATTTTTTTGTAAGGGCAGTTGAAAGAAAAATCTAAAATAAATACAAAGTCATATTTATATTCTAGCTACAGCAATTTAATTGCACATTCTAAATGTAGTGTAACAAAAATGTAACCCATTGCACAAGAATCATTCATCCATCACACTCTGGAATAACATAATTTGGAAAAACAAGGATTTGCACTTGTTACTTATGTGTGTATGTATGCATGTGTGTGTACTTCTCTCTCTGTGTGTGTGTGTGTGTGTGTGTGTGATTGTATGTTTGTGTATATATATATATATATATGTGTGTGTGTGTGTGGTTCTCTGTATGTGTGTGTACTTCTCTGTGTGTGTGTGTGTGTGTGTGTGATTGTATGTTTGTGTATATATATATGTGTGTGTGTGTGTGTGTGTGTGTGTGTGTGTGTGTGTGTGTGTGTGTGGTTCTCTGTATGTGTGTGTACTTATGTGTGTATGTATGCATGTGTGTGTACTTCTCTGTGTGTGTGTGTGTGTGTGTGTGTGTGTGTGTGTGTGTGTGTGTGTGTGATTGTATGTTTGTGTATATATGTGTGCGTGTGTTTCTATGTACTGTATGTGTGTGTACTTATGTGTGTGTGTGTATGTATGCATGTGTGTGTACTTCTCTGTGTATGTGTGTGTGTGATTGTATGTTTGTATATATGTGTGTGTGTGTGTGTGTGTGTGTTTCTATGTACTGTATGGGTGTGGATACTTCTATGTTTGTGTATATACTTCTATGTGTGTGTGTGTACTTCTGTTTGTGTATGTAATTATGTGAGTGTGTCTGTTTGTGCAATTATGTGTGTGTGTGTGTAATTCTGATTTTGTATATGTGTAATTATGTGTGTCTGTATGTATGTGTGTGTTTGTGTGTGGTTTTCTGTATGTGTGTGTACTTCTGTGTGTATGTATGCATGTGTGTGTACTTCTCTGTGTGTGTATGTGTGTGTGATTGTATGTTTGTGTATATATGTGTGTATGTGTATTTCTATGTATGTGTGTGGATACTTATGTTTTTGTGTATATACTTCTATGTGCATGTGTGTACTTCTATTGTGTATGTAATTCTGTGAGTGTGTCTGTTTGTGTACTTATGTGTGTGTGTGTAATTCTGAATTTGTATATGTGTAATTCTGTGTGCCTGTATGTATTTATGTGTGTGTGTGTGTCTGTATGTATGTATGTATGTATGTGTGTCTGTATGTGTGTATGTGTGTGTGTGTGTCTGTATGTATGTCTGTGTGTGTGTGTCTGTATGTATGTCTGTCTGTGTGTGTGTCTGCATGTTTGTGTGTGTCTGTATGTATGTGTGTGCGTGTGTGTGTGTCTGTATGTATGTGTGTGTGTCTGTATGTGTGTGTGTCTGTATGTATGTGTGTGTGTCTGTATGTATGTGTGTCTGTATGTATGTGTGTGTGTCTGTATGTGTGTGTGTCTGTATGTATGTGTGTGTGTGTGTGTCTGTATGAATTCAGTAACACTAAATTCATAAAAGCAATAGTTGCTTGATAAAAAAAAGATTTTTCATATAATAAAATGTACTTTTAGTATCACTGCGTGGGTATGAAGTAAAGTAGTATAAGGATGTTAATAGTTTTCCTGTTATTTTTCTGACTTTTCTTGTTCAGATCACAGTACTGTAACTGTTACAAATGAACAGTAAGTGTATTTGGTATAATATTCTTATTTCCCTTATGGACCGGCTCTTATTAAACATTTGCTAGTAAAATATTTACAGATATATTTTTGTATTAAGTTTGTATTGTAAACCATGGGGTTTTATTTAACTCTCTTTATTATATCAAAGAAAGAGGGTACTTTTCAGAATGTTTTGGATTTGAAAATTTTAAACAGATTTCAGATAGTTCCAAAATGGAAACAGTTTGCGCTTAAAGGGACATAAAACAAGTTGAGATAGAGACAAAATATAATAATATGTACTTTAATTACTTTACCTGCACATTTATACTGCAGTGCCTCACCATTAACCATTTCTTTTTAGTTTATGAATTGTAAAGCTCTAACTCCCCCCGTACTTCCTTCTATGGCTGTATCTATATCTATTGTTATTTTGGTAGAATTCAAAAGTGAATAGGGATTATCTGCTGGAGCATGCCTAGAAGCTGTGAACTCAGTTGAAATACAATGCCTGTGTCTAAACACTGATAAGGGTGGGTGGAGTTGGCTGCTCCAGGCAGCTTAGCTATGTAATTAATTTTGCTTATTTTTGAAAATTATTTTAAAATATTTACCAGCAATTTTTTTATTTTTTTTATGCAAACTATTTTTTAATTAATTAGCCCATTTAGGATATGCACATATCTCAGCCTGTTTTATGTCCCTTTAACTTAATTCATTGCATGAAGTTAAGTTTATGTCTACCCTAAACTTAACAGATGCTTATTTGCATATCCAAATTCACAGCATTATCATTTTGTGGTTCTTCTTTTTGGTCTAGTGACAGCACCCAGAGTGTTTACCAAGGATCTAGGATCTCTGTTGTCTGTGGTTTGAATTCAAGGAATTTCTGTAGTTCCTTACTTGGAAGATCTTTTTTGTTCATAATCAATTCAGTGACTATGCACCTGTCTCTGACAGATCAGTGCAGGCTAAAGCTACTACAGGCATGAGCTCCTCTTCAACAAAATCCTTTTCATTCTGTTGTTCTAGGCATGGAAGTCATGGATCTCATGGTGGCTGCCTTAGATGCAATACCATTCACCAGATTTCATCTTCATCTCCAATTTAAAATGTTGCATCAGTGGGATGGGGATTATGAGGATCTGTCTGAAAAAATATTTTTAGATCATAGGACAAGACAGCCTCTAACTTGGTGGCAGCACCATTCCTTGGTCCGGGGAGACTCTTTTCTTCATGCAAACAAAATCACAGCAGTGGCTTGCATCAGTCATCAGTGAACTCGTAGTTCCTTAGCAATGAGCACATAACACATCATCAGTTAGGCAGCATGTTATTATTGCAGGATTTTAGCCATCCACATTCTGGGTGTGAACAATTGAGAAGAAAACTTTCTAAGCCACCAGTCCCTTCTTCCAGGAGGTTTTCATCCAGATTGTGATATGAGTCTTCTAGGGATAGATCTCATGGCCTCTCACTTGAATCACAAAGCTTTCCCTTTATTGTGCAGGATCTTGATACCCTCAGGGAAATCTGATAGGTGCCCTAGTGGTTCTATGGTCATCTAACCTGATTTAAATATTTTTTACATTTGTATTTATATTAAGGACATTAGTCAAAAGCAAGCAGGAACAAGTCTCAGTAATTATTATTTCTCTTGCATGGCAGGATTTGGTTTGTGAATCTAAATCAAATGTCCATGTCATATGCCCACCTTACAAATTGTGGTTCCTTCTTTTTGTTCAGATCCTAAGAATTTGGAGGAGTGACTTCATGAATGTTCTTATTATTCTCATTTTGTTCATTTGTTTGGGCCTTACTAAGGTCAGAAAGCTATGGCTGTTACTTTCACTGTTTGGCTAAAGACCTTAATTCATAAAGCATATTTGGTTGTGGTAAAGACTACTCCAGAGTACATTACAACTCATTCTACTTCTTTTGATCAGATTTGTAAGAAGCTACTTGGTCCTCTCTGCATACTTTTTTTTTGTATCCCTTTCATGTGTTTGCTTTTTATGAGACTGCTTTTAACAGGAATGTTCTACGGTCCATAATACCTAATCAGTAATTTACATGCCCATTCTGTTTCTCCTCCTCTATTTCATGGTTTGCTTTATCATTCCTGCTTTTCTGTTTCCTCTGTCTACATTGCTATATGTATAACTAAGGATTCAGTTTAATTGTAGGGATTTTAAAATATCTGGCATGTTGGTTTGTGTTTGTCTCCTCCTAGTGGTCAGAAGGCTAATTCCCACATGTGATGACTTGTGGACTCTCGCCATCATGAAAGAAATTAATTTAGGAGGTAAGTCAAAAAAACAATAAAAAATAATATATAATACTAATAATACTCATATAGGTGTGATGGCTAGGTGTCCACATTTTAGACATATTAAGGCCTACTTATCAAGCCATCAACTGTGCTGCATTCTCCGGCACCAATACGCTCGCCTAACATCGCCTAACTTTGCGGCCGCGGACCTGAATACGCTCTCCATAGTTACCAAAAAAGCTGTCAAAAATCCGCGCACCAAGTACAGGGAGATGAGCAGCGGACTGCTGTTAACTAACAGTCATCGATCTTGCTGCTCTTCAGCTTTTTCACAGCTTTATTTGTATACTGTCACTAAACACCCACACTATACTAAACTGTTTAACCCCTATACCGCCGCTCCCGGACCCCGCCACAACTAAATCAAGTTATTAACCCCTAAACCGCCGCTCCCGGAGCCCACCGCCACTCTAATAAACTTATTAACCCCTATTCCTCCGCTCCCGGAGCCCACCGCCACCTACATTATACTTATTAACCCCTAATCTGCCGCCCCCTACACCGCCGCCACCTACATAAAGTTATTAACCCCTATCCTGCCACTCCCTGAGCCCACTGCAACTAAATAAATGTATTAACCGCCAGCCCCCCACATCGCCATAAACTAAATTAACCTATTAACCCCTAAACCTAACAACCCACTAACTTTATATTAAATATTAACTCATCCCTATCTTATAATAAATGTAAACTTACCTGTAGAATTAAATTAAACTATATTAAACTAATAATTAACCTATTCTAACTATTATAATAAAATTACATTAAACTATATTAAATTAATAATTAATCCAACATAACATTTAAACTAAAATTACATTAAACTATATTAAAATAAAAATTAATCTAACCTAACTTTTATACTAAAATTAAATAAAACTACAAATTAAAATAACTATATTATATATTTAAACACCTAACCCTACTCAAATAATTTAAATCTACACAAAAAAATTACCAAAAAGTAACAAACACTAAGTTACACAAAAAAGAAACACTAAGTAACAAAAAATAAAAAAGAAATTATCAAAGCTTTAAACTAACTACACCTAATCTAAGGGCCCTATGAAAATAAAAAAGCCCCCCCACTACAAATAGCCCTTAAAAGGGCCTTTTGCGGGGCATTGCCCCAAAGTAATCAGCTCTTTTACCTGTAAAAAAGCCCCCCCACTACAAATAGCCCTTAAAAGGGCCTTTTGCGGGGCATTGCCCCAAAGTAATCAGCTCTTTTACCTGTAAAAAAGCCCCCCCACTACAAATAGCCCTTAAAAGGGCCTTTTGCGGGGCATTGCCCCAAAGTAATCAGCTCTTTTACCTGTAAAAAAAAAATACAAATACCCCCCCAACAGTAAAACCCACCACCCACACAACCAACCCCCCAAATAAAAAGCTAACTAAAAAAACCTAAGCTCCCCATTGCCCTGAAAATGGCATTTGGATGGGCATTGCCCTTAAAAGGGCATTTAGCTCTATTGCAGCCCAAGTCCTAATCTAAAACTAAAACCCACCCAATTAACCCTTAAGAAATCCTAACACTAACCACAGAAGATTTACTTACAGTTTTGAAGATCCGACATCCATCCTCCAAGAAGCCGGGAGAAGTCCTCAACAAAGTGGCCGAAGTCTTCATCCAAGCTTGCAGAAGTCTTCATCCAGACGGCATCTTCTATCTTCATCGATCCGGCGCGGAGCGGCTCCATCTTCAAGACATCCGACACGGAGCATCCTCTTCTGACGATGACTAGCGACGAATGAAGGATCCTTAAAATGACGTCATTAAAGATGGCGTCCCTTAGATTCTGATTGGCTGATAGAATTCTATCAGCCAATCGGAATTAAGGTTGAAAAAATCCTATTGGCTGTTGCAATCAGTCAATAGGATTGAGCTTTCATCCTATTGGCTGATCCAATCAATAGGAATGAGCTTGCATTCTATTGGCCACAATTACGCTGCAGAATTCCAGCGTATTTGCAGTTGACGGCTTGATAAATAGAGGCCATAGTGTCTATACTGTGTATACTGTAATTAAGTATCACAATTGATGGACATCCTGTAGATATGAACCAGTTATAATACTTCTATTCTCGTTACTCACGTGGTTCTGTGCTTTAACTGAGGTATTGGCTAAATCCAAAGGAAGAATCTGAGGTACAAACTCTGGGACAGTGTATCTATCTATTGTGATACTTAATCACTCACAGTGTTATTATAAAGGCACTATATGGCCAAAAGTATGTGGACACCTAGCCATCACACCTATATGAGCTTGTTGGACATGCCATTTCAAGATCATGGGCATTAATATGAAATTGTACCCCCTTTGTGACAAAAAAAGCTGTTACTTTTCTGGGAAGGCTTTCCACAAGATTTTCCAATAGGCTTTCCACAAGATAGTGATGGTAAATATTGCGACATTCCTCCGCCTGAATCTCATTATTCATTTAGCTGTGCGATGACGAATCTGCCTTCATCCAATCATTGTGTGCCCACATGGTGTCCAGCTAGTGGGACACGCAACGATTGGATAAAGCCAGATTCGTCATTGCATAGTTAAATGAAGTATGAGATGCGGGCAGAGGAGCTGTGCAATGTTTACCACCACTAAATGGTAAATATTTTACAGATAAAGCATCTTAAAAAAAAAATGTAATCACCGAAAGTGCCCCTGTTTTCTACAAAACTAGTGTTGCTGAAAATATACCTCAAAATATATTAATTATTTAGTTCTGATACCCCATGTTTCTAGTAATTCATAGCAAATATAGGCCAAATGCTACAAAGATAGAATTATTGGTTTAACGCTAAAATCTACTATGTTTGGACTGTTAACACAGAAGTATATATTTGGAAAAAACTATGGTATTTGCCTAGAGGCATTTTGACATTTTTAATTTAACAATTTTATCCCCAAGGGCAGAAAATAATATCTAGGAATAAAAAATAAATAAAATCAAGGGTTAAAATTGTAATTTGGAGTGATTTAATTACATTTGCAAGGGATTCAGCTTTAGTGTATTACCCCCTCACATAATAGTGATTACCTCCCCTACCGGACTAGCTGACAAGACTTTCTCCAATCCATCCAGTAGGAACTTGATTAATTTAGGTATTCTAAAAAAAAATCCAATTGTTAGCACACTAGGATAAAAAGGCTTTTCAAACCTTATGATAATTATGCCTTGCGACAGGTTTCCTTGCTTGAATCAAGGTATTAATAACCTTATCAAATAAACCTCTCTGGGACATCACTTGATGTTCAATTGCAAGGCAGTCAGGTTCAGAGTTCCTGATGAAAGAAAGGCCCTTGAGAAGAATGTCCTTTTTGAGAGGAAACCACCAAGGCAGGTGTGTGGACAAACCCATAAGTGCATTAAAACTGTTATGAGGTTGTGTTCTGTATATGTCCCCAGACAATGTGAATCGTGTATACATGTTCATACTAATAGGCTGTAGGCAATGAAGGTGCATAGTACTTACCTGTCAGCATCTTTGCCCACTGTACTTATCTTAGCTGCAGACAACTGCTTCCAGTAGATGGGCCCAAACTCTGGGGAAAGCTGTAAAACACAGGGAGCAGCACACTGTAGACCAGGGGATTGGCAGATAAATTTGCATTTCACCTGGGAGGCATGTGACATTTCAACACAGAGAAAAGATTTCCACTGCTCCTTGAAAAAGCGGAACTTGGTCAGCGAAACGTTTGTCGGAATGCAGAGCTAATACAGACTGGTCACCAGGAGGTTAACAGCAATGGTTCTAACCCACTGTGTTTTTGTGGTTCAGTTTACAAAGAACTTACATACTGCACAAAGTGTGAGTGTTTGCCTCGGCTGCACAATCCTTAGTGATGTCTGTCTGTTTTTAATGCTTTTAATAAATTGTATGCTGTAATCCGGAGATATGTATTTTTGAGCGCTTACACTAGAGCTAGTCTTATCTCACAGACTAGTGAGTAGGATCGACTCAGGTGTGAAATTGTATCGTATTGTATGCAGAGTTATGCTATGATCTCTTTCTCTTCCTTTGAGGATAACTGTTGAGGCTTTTTCTAAAAAAAATATTTTGCCCCTTTCAAGTACTCTCAAATTGTCTTTAACCCTCTTGCTGCAAATCCTTTTTACAACCCAGTTCTAAGCTTTTTTTGTTACTTACATTTAAACACTATTGTAAGTACAATTTTAGTTCTAAATTGTTTTTTTCCAGCAGGTTCAGAAGATTTACAATATACCATTATTATATTTATATTTCATGACATGTGAGATAGCTGCGGCAGAAACTGTAAAAATATTGTATATATTTTGGGTCTTTGCCTATTGCAAGAGCAGCCAATTATCTTTCAAATGAGGAATCTTGGAGGTCTGTGCCTTGTAAGGCAGCTGAGATTGAAGGGTTTGAACAGCCACTCCCACCGTCCAGCTCCCTTAGCTGTCTGTCACAGTGTGCTCCCGCCCCTCTGTGATGTCACCACACGACATTACCGGCCGCTCACTATGCTACCAATGATCATAAAGAGCATACAATTTTAAACAACTTTCAATTTTGTTCTATTATCTAATTTGCTCAATTCTCCTAGTATCCTTTATTGAAGAAGCAGCAATGCACTACAAGGAGCTAGCTGAACACATTGGTAAGCCAATGACAAGATATGTGCAGTGACCAATCAGCAACTAGCTCCCAGCTCTTGAGCCTACAAAGGTATGCTTTTAAACAAAGGATACCAAGAGTATTAAGCAAATGGGATAATAGAACAAAATAGAAAGTTTTTAAAATTATATGTGCTTTCCGAATCATGAAAGAAAGATTGGGGGTTTCATGCCCCTTTAAAGTTCTCTTTTTTTTTAAGTGTGTTTTTTTATTAAAAGTTTGTTTTTTTATTTCTAAATGCAATGTAATGAACTAGGTTGTGTAAAACAATGCAAGATAAACAGTAATACTATTTTAACCTGTATCATAGGATACAGAGAATTAACAAAGAATTAAGCAAAAAAAAAAATCCCTATCTCTTTATGACTAATGCATACAGGATTTTTTATTCATAATTTAAAGCTGGGCACAGAGTAAACCAAGGACATATAAAAGTAAACGTGACTTTTATACAATGCAGTAAAAAAAAAAATATATATATACTTTATCAAAAGCTATACAATCAGAAAAAGCAAGAGTGACACCTAGTGGACCAAAATAAGATTAACCTTTAGTTTAAATTTAAATGTTGATGTTTTTATAGAACCTCACTAAAGAATTACAAAGAAATTCTAACATAATGTAATGGTCAGTTATCTAGGACGGATCTACCATTAGTGCAGCAGGGCCAAAGTGCTGGGGGCCCATAGCAGTCAGCATCTACACGGACACACTAAAAATAATTTTACAAACAAGCCTGTAAGCCTGCATATATTACTATTGCTTATTACTTAGTTACCTTGTGAGGGGGAGGGCATAAAATGTTTGCACCAGGGCCCTCTGTTGAGTAGATCCACTACTGTCTAGATGTACTACAAATTATGAGTCTCCTTTAACAGCAAAATTGTGATTTTATAGATCAGATTCATTAAAGTCAGAGTGAATGCTAAATATGGGAAAAATGTTGCACCACATCATTCTCATTCAGATATAGGGTCCTATTTATCATGATGTGAGCGGACATGATCCGATATTGTAGATCATGTTCGCTGCACATCGATAAATGCCGAAAGCATGTGCTCTCAGCATTTATCATTGCACCAGCAGTTCTTGTGAACTGATGGTGCAATACCGACCACTGCAGATTCGCAACCAATCGGCCACTAGCGGGGGGTGTCAATCAACCCGATCGTATTCGATCAGGTTGATTTCCGGCGATGTCTGTTCGCCTCCTCAGAGCAGGCGAACAAGTTATGGAGCAGCGGTCTTTAGACGGCTGCTTCATAACTTGTGTTTCTGATGAGCCTGAAAGCTCGCCATAAACACGGGGCTTGATAATTCGGCCCCATACACTGAAACCAAATACCATACAATGGGCTATATTATAAGTGGAGTCGTAACGTTAACGCAAGTATGATATTGCAATATACAATATTTGTAATTGTAAAAAACCCAGTCTCTATTTTACATACAGTATATATATATATATTAGGGTTGCACCGATACCATTTTTAAGTCTGAGTACAAGTACCGATACTTGTTTTCAAATACTCGCCGATACCAATTACGGATACTTTTTTTTACTGTCATCTGACAGTTTACCAAGCACAATGCAGACTAACTATTTAAGATTCCTTCTTTATAATTATGAAGGACTGTAACTCAAAAGACATTATAAAATAATAAAACTGTTTTATTTGTCACAAAGTTCACAGAACATGTTTATAAATAAAAATATTACAAAAAAATATATTAATAACAACAACAATAAATAACAAATATAAAATTACAACCAACCAAAAGTGCAATACAGTAAAAAATATAACAGTGCACTGTTTAATGATTGGGAACAACACTATGGGCTAGATTACATTTAACTGGCAAGCTTTACCAATGATCTCATTACATGTCCTACTCCCTTAAAGTCTATGGAATTGGAAATGTGAACAGAGCATTGGTAAAGCTTACAAATCAAATGTAATCTAAATCTAGTTCTATAATTGCAGGATGAGTGTTCATTGGAATTAACTTAATTTGTCCTATGAGTACTCTTCCTGCAATTATATAATCTAAGGGTATGGATGTTCCTCAGAGTACAGTATGTTTTGAACATAATTGTGCAAGATGAGAACTAGCAGTAAAAAAGGCAATCAAGCAATACGAATAATTTTTCAAAAGTTAGTGGCATGTTCTTTTTAAGGAACAGAACAGAAGCATCGCTGCATGTTCAGCTATTTGTCTGAGTCTTTTTTTGCTATCAGTAAGGAGGTTCGACTCTAAGTTGAACAGTCTTTCACTTTCCACACTACTGCATGGGGCAGAAAGATATTTTTGGGCCATTTTAGCCAGTGCTGTTTATTAACTGCCCAGTACTTAAGGGGTTTGTGTGAACGAGGTACAGTGATATCTCCTATAATAATACAAATAACAACAATTTGTATTTGCAGAACAATAGTAAACAATTTTTAGTTTAGTCTCCACTCCAGTTTAAAATGAAATGGGAACATGTAGTTTGAAAAAAGTCACAAGATAGCATATGGGTAGGAAGTGGAGGTATCAGTTTAAGTATCGGTGCATTTACACGAGTACAAGTACTCATGCAAATACTTGGTATCGGTACCGATACCGACACTAGTATCGGTATCGGTGCAACCCTAATATATATCATCCCCAGGTTAAAACAGGATGTTGATAAAGGTAGTAATGAAACGTCATGGGATTTTTTTTGTAATGATATTCAATAAATGCTACGTTTTAAGAAATCTGCTGAACATTCAGTAGAACAGACATGGGGGCCGATTTAACTAAGGCCGTATGCTGTCGGCATTCAGCGATGTCTGGCGGACATGATCCGCTACAGCAGATCATGTCCAGCAGACATTGATAAATCGGCCCCATGCACTGCTTCTCTTGTATCTCTATGTTAAAGCTCTTTGCAGTCCTTATTGTTTTCTAACACCTTATATCTTTGAGACCTTTTAACTTTAATGCATTTTTTAATACATTTTATTATGAGTGTAACTGTGCTTTTAAATATAATTTTGATGTGTTTTGTGCAACTTTTTAGTCGAGTGTAACAGTTAACCAGAGCTCTGAAGTCGCGATATCCCGACGTGCATTCAATTCAATTGCATTTACTTTCAACCTGTAATACATGCGCTGCTATTGACGTGTACAAAGTGCCACAATAAACCCCTTATCAATCACAGTCAGTGCTTCTTTCATAATCTAGCCCTAGTCTGTTCTTCCTGTGTCCACTGAACCTGAAATACCTGCTGTTTATACTAATTTTTTCTGTTGTGTTCTCAGAAAAGTAGGCTGAAGGGCTTCCCCACATTGTCCTTATGATTCTGCAATCAAATTGCTTCCAGTTGCTCTTCTTCTTTACGGGAGAACATATCCCCTCAACCCTGCAGAGACTAAGGCAATGGAAGGGAACATTCAAGACCGCCTCAACAAGCGGGGGTTTTCTTTGAGGGAAAGAAGGATGCAGGATTCATGCCCTGCATTGTTTTCAAAGCACTCAATCGCATTATGGTAGAAAAACGGTATTCTCTTCCTCTGCTTCTTGAATTATTTAATCACTTTCAGGGATACCAAATTTGCTCTAAGAGGAGAATACAACCTTATCATAATCAAGACTGGAGATGAATGGAAAACTGCATTTAACATGTGTGCAGGGCAATATGAGTATCTAGGCATGCCATTCAGACTCTACAATGCCCTTTTAAACAGACAGATATTCCTTTTCTGGGGTATATAATGTCTGCTATGGGGTTCCAAATGGATCCCAGTAAGCTCAATAGTTCTTCTGTGGCCCTGACCATCTACCTTAAAGGGACACTGAACCCAAATTTTTTCTTTTGTGATTCAGATACAGCATGAAATTTTAAGCAACTTTCCAATTTATTCCTATTATCAAATTGTCTTCATTCTCTTGGTATCTTTATTTGAAATGCAAGAATGTAAATTTAGATGCCGGCCCATTTTTGGTGAACAACCTGGGTTGTCCTTGCTGATTGGTGGATAAATTCATCCACCAATAAAAAATTGCTGTCCAGAGTACTGAATAAAAAAAAGCTTAAATGCCTTCTTTTTCAAATAAAGATAGCAAGAGAACGAAGAAAAATTGATAATAGGAGTAAATTTTAAAGTGGCTTCAATTGCATGCTCTATCTGAATAATGAAAGAAAAAAATTGGGTTCAGTGTCCCTTTAAAGTAGATTCAGCGCTATACTGTTTTTTCAAACTATTATAGAAAATTTAAAAAAAATTCTAAGGAGTTGGCTCTCATTTCTGCTTTGACCAAAAAAGGGGCAAATTGTTCTGAGTGGTCTCAAGAAGCTTTGGTGGCATTTGCTCACTTAAAGAAAGCCTTCTGTTGTCCATCATCCTCAAACCTTTACTCTGTACTTGGAAGCTGACAGTAGGCTCAGGAGCAGTTTTATCCCAACCTGATCCAACTACCAACAAACTACACCCAGTAGCCATTTTTTCCATGAAATTTTCTGCTGCAGAACAAAATTATGATGTTGGGAATAGAGGGCTTTTGGCTATGAAACTAATTTTGTGAGTGAAGACATCTCCTTGAGGGTACTGTGCTTCCTTTAGTGGTTCAAACAGACCATAAAAACCTGACCTATCTGGAGACAGCCCAAAATGCAAGACAGGCTTAATGGGCAATATTTTTTACTTATTTTAATTTCTTTGTAACATTTATTTCTGGAACAAAAAAAACCCAAGGCCAATGCCTTTTCTCACCAATTTTCTTGTGAGACTCTTCATTCCACTCCTACTCATATCATACCTCCTTAACTCATTATTGCACAACTTTCTACTTATTTACAAATAAATCTATCATCTGCTCAAGCACAGATACCCTCTCATCGACAAGTTCCTTCTAATACTTTGTATGTACTCAAGGATTTTAATAATAAAGTACTGCAATAGGCTCTGGGCATCCAGGTGTGAAACAGACCACTCTTCATTTGGTGGCCTAAGATGAAACAAGATGCCATCACTTTTGTTAAGGCATGTTCTGTTTATGCTGCCATTAAGAAACCTCACTCACCCCTCAAGGTTTAATTTAACCACTATTGATTCATTGCAGTCTATGGACCCTTATTGGACTTTATAGTCGATCTGCCTGCTTTGAAGGGTAATATGGTCATCTGGGTGATTGTCGACTGATTTTCAAAACAGGCAAATTTTATTCCTATGAAAATGCTTCCCATGGCTCCAAGTCTGGTATTATCTTTTATTGAAAAAGCAATTTCGGTTACATGGTATTCCAGAAGATATTGTCTCAGACAGAGACCTTCAATTTGTATCTGCCTTCTGGAGAGCAATTTGCAATTATCAGGACATTAAGAACTCTTCTGGGTATCATTCTAAATCAAATGACCAAACTGAGAGAGTGAACCAGGATTTGTAGACCTACCTTACAGCTTATGTTAATGCTGAACATGACAACTTGAGTGAGAACCTTTAGCAGCACTGGCGTACAATTCTCATGCCTATTTAAGCATTTGAAAACCATAAGAAGTGTTTTATTCCAGTCTTCTCGTAGACATAAAAAAAAAATGCTGATTGTCATCAAATACCAAATTCTAGATATTGCTTGAATCAGCTAGTACGTTTATCCATGAAATATATTAAACTCAAACTGGCCTCTCTCAAGTTAAGTACCAGATTTATAATTTCCTTCCATATTTTGACTCAAGTAAACCCTGTGGCTTAAAAATGAAATCTGCCCAAACATATTTGTATTCCAAATAACTTTAATGCGTCATTGCTCAAACCATTTTACAAGAATCAATTCTCTTAACCATCAATAAGTCATCCTCCTGTATCTGAAGAAGGTCATCCGAAGAAGGAAGTTCGCCAACTTCTGGATTGTAGACAAAAGGGCAGAACATTAAAGTATCTGGTGGATTGAAAGGGCTACTCTATAGCAGAAAGGATCTGGGTACCAGTCCGTAATGTACATGCCCCGCAACTCATCCAAGCATTCCACAAGAAACATTCTACCAAATTATTATTGTTATCGGTTATTTATAGAGCACCAACAGATTCTGCCGCGCTATAAAAATAGACGGAATACGAAGAAACATTTATAGGGATCAAACGGGTAGAGGGCTCTGCCAAGAGTCGCACTGTTGTAGTCATCTCTAAAGAAGGTGATCTACAAACAGCTGGGCTCTTAGGCGTACATACTAAGTGGATTCAAGGGGATAGCAATGGAGGAGAGGAACTGGTATAAAGAAAGGTTAGTGTAGGTTGTATGCATCCCTGAACAGTAGAGTCTTTAGGGAGCACTTTAGGCTTTCAAAACTAGGGGAGAGTCTTGTGGAGTGAGGCAGAGAGTTCCACAAGATGGAAGCCAGTCTGGAGAAGTCATGTAAATAGAAGTGTGAGTAGGTAATAAGAGAGGAGGTGAGTAGGAGGTCATGAGCAGAGCGAAGGAGACAGGAGGGAGAGTATCTGGAGACAATGTATGAGATATAGGGGAGCAGTGCATTTGACGGCTTTGTATGTCAGAGTTAGAATTTTGTGTTTAATCCTGGAGGAGAAGGAAGCCAGTGAAGGCATTGTCAGAGAGGTGCAGCAGATGAAGAGCGACGTGTAAGGAAGATGAGCCTGACAGAGGCATTCATTATGGATTGTAAAGGAGCTAGGTGGCAGCTGGGGAGGCCAGAGAGGACAGAGTTGCAGTAATCGAGGCGGGAAAGGATGAAAGAGTGGATTAAAATCTTAGATGTGTCTTGTATAAGCTAATGTCTAATTTTAGAGATGTTTTTAAGGTGGAAGCAGCAGGATTTAGCCAAGGACTGAATGTGAGGAGTGAAAGAAAGATCTGAGTCAAGTGTGACCCCAAGACATCGGGCATGCGGGGTAGGGGTAATGATGGAGTTGTTAATCTTTATAGAGAGATTAGCGGTGGAGATTTTGGAAGAAGGAGGGAAAAAGAGATGTGAGAAAGACAGTTAGTGACAACGGTTAGCAAGGAAGGAGATAGGTCTGGTGCAGAGAAGTAGATTTGGGTGTTGTCGGCATACACATAATATTGGAACCCGAGGGACTTTATTAGGCAACCTAATGATGAGGTGTAGATTGAGAAAAGAAGGGGACATAGGACAAAGTCTTGCAGTACCCCAACAGAAAGTGGTGACGGGGCAGAGGAGGCCCCAGAGAAGGCAACACTAAAGGTACGGTTTAAAAGGTAGGAAGAGAACCACTAGAGGGCTGTGCCACAAATGCCAAGGGATTGGAGGGTTTGGAGCAAAAGAGGGTGGTCAACAGTATCAAAGGCAGCAGACAGATTAAGGAGGATAAGCAGAGAGAAGTGGCCATTTGATTTTGCTTTAATTAGGTCTTTGGTAACCTTAATGATTGCTGTCTCTGTGGAGTGATGGGGATGAAATCCAGATTGCAGTGGGTCAAGGAGGGAGTTAATGTAAGGAAACGGGATAGGCATGCATGTACTAGTTTTTCGAGAAGCTTTGAGGCATGAGGGAGTAGGGAAATAGGGTGTTAGTTGGATGGGGAGGCTGGATCAAGAGAAGGTTTTTTGAGGATAGTTGTGACCAGTACATGTTTATGAAATGAAGGAAATATACAGGTTCTTAGGGAGAGGTTGAAAATGTGTGTGAGTATAGGGGTAAGTGTGGAAGAGAGGGAGGGGAGTAGCTATGAGGGGATAGGGTCAAGGGGACAGGTAGTGAGGTGAGAGCGCAAAATAAGTGCAGAAACTTCTTCCTCAGTAACAGGGGTGAAAGAGCTAAATTAATGGCTATGTGGGTTGTGGTTTATTACGAGCGTTTGAGGAGGGGGGGAGAGAATGGAAGTATGTTGAGAGCTGATTTCGTTTCTGATGGAGTCGATTTTGTTATTAAAGTGGCTGGCAAAGTCTTGAGCTGACAGATAAGTTGCATTGGGAGGTGGGGGGGGGGGGCGGAGAAGAGTATTGAAAGTGGAGAACAGACATTTTGGGTTTGAAGAAAGAGTAGAGATAAGAGTAGAGATGTAATGTTGCTTATGGAGATTAAGGGCAGAATAGTAGGAGTTCAAAATGAACTTGTAATGAAAAAAAATCAGCTAAACTCCGAGATTTTATCCATTGCTGCTCAGTAGTACTGGAACATTTGAGTAGGTACCGTGTCAGAGGAGTATGCCAGGGCTGAGGATGAGTGTGTGATTTCCGAGCTATGGTAAGAGGGGCTAGATTGTCAAGGATTGATGTAAGGGTGGAATTATAGTGGCAGATACATTGGTCAGAGCAGGAAAAATGAAGATATGGATGAGAGGAGAGGTTTGAGGGAATTAGCAAGCTGTTGCTGATCTAATGACATAATGCTTCTTTAAATTTGGTGTGAGAAGTAGAAGGAGGAAGAGTTGTAAGGAGGGATGATATGTTGCAAGTGAGGAGATGGTGGTCAGAAAGAGGGAAATGGGAGTTTATGAAGTTTGATAGTGCATCGATAGCTAAAGATCAGGTCAAGGGTGTGACCATCTTTGTGAGTGGGAGAGTCATTCCATTGTGACAAACCGAAAAAAGAAGTGAGTTGCAGAAGTTGTTTTGCAGAGGGAGCAGTGGGATTGTCAAGAGGGATGTTGAAGTTGCCAAGAATGAGGCCAGGGTATCTGAGGAAAGGAAATAAGGTAGCTAGGCAGCCAAGTGATCTAGATATTGAGTTGAGGAGCCAAGGGGTCGTTATGTGACTGCAATATTTGTTGAAAGGTGCAATGAGAGGAACATAAAATACCTACACCACCTCCTTCTCTATTACCAGACCTAGGAGTGTGGCTGAAGTGGAGACCCCACAGTGGATGCTGTGTCTAGGGGAGAGATCCAGGTTTCTGTTAGGGTTCCAGAGTGCACAAGTGAAAGGGGTAGTGGCTTTAGATTCAAGAGGAAATATGAGTAAGGTTACCAGAGTTTTGTTTTCTGAGTCTATGGAATGGTACACATGGATGTGCATGGCTAGGAAGTTGTTGGGAACCAGGATTAGGGGAGATGTCACCTCACCAGTAGATAGAATAAGCAAGATGGAGAGTGACATGAGATAAGATACAGATTTGCAGTAATGTTTTTGAGACGAGGTGCAGGGGGGAGAAAAAGTGTTTAGGAATAGGTAAAGTTTGTGAGTACAAAAGTAAGGTGAGTTTAAGAGAGATGGGCTAATGAACAGTGCAGGTGGAGAGGGAGAATGAGTAATTGAATAAAGTAGTTTGTTATAGAGACAAGAGGTAGCAAAAAGGAATATTAAGATATTGAGCATTTTTACAAAAGTGAGAACCAATTAAACACATAAGACACAGTATTACAGCAGCAGCACTTGCATAAGGAAACAATGAGATACATAAAACACAATATTACAAAAGTACTTGCCTTAAGTATTGCCCCTTCTCCAACCCTTGTTCAATTCTTGCATAATTTTTATCTTAGTGCCTCACTTGAACATAGGTGAACATATGCTATTATGACAATGCACAACCCAAGCAATGCACCCCCTGTGCAATGCACCTCCCAAACCCAAATGAGCCCAATGGGAATTTTTGTGAGCGGGGTAACGTTACTTACTTACTAGGCACACTGCTGCTACTGGCTCCCTGAGCTGGTTTGCTAGCATGCTGTAGTAGGAGCATTGCATATATATTTGCAGGAGCTCTATAGTTTCAGTACAGGTAAGCTGTAGTATGTAAAATAGGCATGCTGTTATTGTATTTGATGGCACATTGTGATATTTAGTGTGGTTGCACTGCATATAAATTGTAAGTGTGCTATTCTTAAATTTGCTGAGCGCACTGTGTGTATATATATAAACATGCTTTCACAGGTTCACTGTTTTTGTATTGTCTGATGTGCTGTTTAAACTTGTGAACACTATTATTGTATAATTCTGATGCGCTATTAATTATGTTAGTGCAGGCGCTATTGTTGTCCTCACCTCCAGCTCTCGTTATTGTTTGGCACCCTTTTTTCCTTTATATGGTTCTTCCCGCTTCCTTTACATTGCCTATCTATAAGTTTTGGCTGTGTGCTCCCTGGGTGTGCTTTACTTTATTGGATTTCTTGTTGCTGGCCTTTGTCTTGTCTTTCTACCTGCTCTCGTATTTCCCTGTTGTACTTCTGCTGCTTTATGTGATTGTTGCATGGACTTTGACCTTAATCTGCTTTAACCCTTTAACCCTACTTTGATAATCTGCTTTCCTGTTGATGACCCTGGCTTTAAAGTTTACTATGAGTTTGGCTTATCCTGGTCCTGTGTATCACCTGTCATAGACACATATTAATACATAAATATATATGTATATAAGCATATACTGTACATATTTACTTACTGGGAACACACAGTCTGACCTCTGGTTAATTTTTTGAGCACTAATTGCTACCGCAAGCTCGTTTGGGGGTGAGCGATAATATATATATATAATAAATTTAAGATGGATATTTATTTATTCTTTTAGAAAGGGACTTGTCTACTATAAAATAAAGTTAAAATAAACTGAGCATATAAAGTTTTTACTTTTTTTAAAAAAGATCTGGGTTGTTGTGGCTTTCCATGACCAATGTGGTTTTAATAAGCTAGAGAAAAAAGGTATCTTCTAAGATGAATTGTAAAACACAATTATGAAATAGCTATAAGACAGGCTGTTTCATTATAGTAATAACAAAGCACTAAGTAGTGAGTTATACTTTAATAGAAATCATTGAGTAAGTTCACTTATGCAGGCAAAAGCACTTTGAAAGGCATTCTCGTGAACAAGTTTGGGTTTAGCCTGAATGGAGGCACGTCCCCTATAAAAACCTGTCACAAAGGCAAAATCTCATTTAAGGGTCTCCTGGGCATATATAATGAAGCAAGGCAGTCGGTTCACAATTTACAGTTAATGTTAAAACCCAGTAAAAAAGATTTCAGAAGTCATTGGCATAGAAATTCATAATGAAACCGGATATGATGTCATTACCGAAACCAGATATGATGTCATTACCAAAACCGGATAAGACGTCATTGCCGAAACCGGATATGACATTAATATACTAAAAACGAAAGATAGTAAATAATAGAACGATATAACGCTCCAAGGCTACATATATGAGACAATACATATTTTTATGAGTATCATTAAGCAAAGCATACTGTGAGATTCATAATAGCCCACACTGATAGATTTTTACGGAAATAATAAACAATTGTCACTTCCGGTTTTCCCACAATACATTAGTAATGAACAGGAAATAGACGGTTTGTAACGGTTTTTGGCGCCCAAACACTTTCAAGAGGCCCTCCCATTTCCTCTATATAAAGCTACCAGTACAGCACAGTTCTTTAGTCTTGAAAAAGGCCTTACTATAGGCCGAAACACATTGACTGACTTTTAACTGGTAAGCTTATTTTCTACACACTGATATTGTTGAAAACAATCTGCATTATTGTATTTATTTTTATTTAGGAGGGCCCAAAGAAGATCTTTATAGAAGATTTTTACAGACCATCGCATATTTTGGATTTTTTTTGCTTATTTTTTTGCACATTTTTCAATTTTTATTTTCAATTTTTATTTGTATTCTAACTTTTATTTTTATTTTTACATATATACGTATATATTTGAAGACTCACACCAAGTTCCCCTTTTTTGATGTCACATTGACTTTATTTTTTTCAACACAATTGACATTTTGAGTAACTTTTATCACAATGTAATTTTCATCATCACTAAGTTTCATCACCACTACGTTTGACCTATATCGTTTAGACACTTTTTTGAAGATTTCTTCACATCAGTATATATATATATATATTTTTTTTTTCTCATCAACGTATTTTTTCACATCAACGGGTATTATTGCTATTGTTGTGTTTATTTTGTTTATATCATTATTTACCTCACATATCCTATTGTAACTTTACCACAAGAGGAGTTTAGTCACCCCTGAATATATCTAGATTCCAGTCAGGATTTCAAAGTGTATATAGGATTTCCTAGTGCACATAGGTTATTAAGGTTAGCGGACCATCCGCTCCCCTGTGTACCACATTGGGGTATCCACTTGTGATTTTTAACATTTATTGACTTGTATTTTATATTACTTATATTGTTTTATTGCTGTGCATGGATCCATGTTTTTAGTTTGTTAGATCGTATTAAACTGTTTTAGATACATATTTACACTTTTGCCAGTTTATCACATCTTATCTTACCTTAGCCTTCCTCTTTTAGGCGCTCCGACCTTATTTCTATTCTCTAGAAATTCATAGTCACCATTTTGTTTTCAGTTCATGCCAAAATGAAAATGGTACTTTAACAAACGATAGTTGTAAATATTGTTTAAAAAATACTTGTTAAAGTTTAAAAGTGACCAGATGGCAATAGAAAAATAGTGCATAGTTCTGTTTCTGGCTATGAGCGCTGCTGTTCCTGTCCTGCTGTTTTCAATTTGCTGACCCAGTTCTTTCTTGGCTTTGAGCACTGCCAGTCTTATCCTGCTGTTCGTCACTATGAGCACTGCTAGTCCTATCCTGCTGCTCTCAAGTTACTGACTCAGTCCCTTCCTGACTATGAGCACTACCAGTCCTGTCCTGCTGCTCTCAAGTTACTGACCCAGGGGTAGATTTATCAAATGTGGGGCGGACATGATCCGCTGTAAATGGCACTAGCAGGGGGTGTCAATCATCACGATTGGATATGGTTGGATATCGGATATAATTGCAGTCCAATTATATCCGGGCGTTAACAGGGGGGTGTCAACGGGCGCTAGCAGGGGGTGTCAATCATCCCGATTGGATATGGTTGGATATCAGATATAATTGCAGTCCACCACCTCAGAGGTGGCAGATGAGTTAAGGAGCAGCGGTCTTATGATCGCTGCTTCTTAACTTATGTTTCCGGCGAACCAGAAGACTTGTACAAAAACAAATGGATACTCAGTTCACACTGAAAGCACAGTGACATTAAGAATCATAGAGGCTCCACCCAAGTAGGATGATTCAGGTAGTTCCATCAAAGGACTGCTCTTCACAGGAACAATAAATCTGGATAATATAGGAAGAGAAGAAGAAGGCACTCTAATGGCGTATTATTTCAAGGGTGTAGTCCCTCCAACCACATTCAATGGACCCAATAAGAAATATACTCACAAGCTTCAAGCACTTATCACAAAGTGCACAATAATACGGTCTGGGGAATTAGAAGCTTCCCAGCTAGCTCTAATACAGCATCAGTGATGTCCAGGAAACCCACAGTGCCAATTATCACCAAACAGGAATCCCAATATAATACACTTCAGAGTTTAAAAGTGTTAAATTCAGAAATTTATTTAAATGTGCAATGTAGCACATTTAAAAACAAGCTAAACGCGTTTCGCAAGGAACTCTTGCTTCCTCAAGCAGCATACATTAAGATCACACATGAACAAATATATATACACAATATGGTTAAATATTCATTGGTTACAACAGATTCCACATAATTGGCATATATGTAAGCTTCACCTGAAAACACTAATAGTCACAGTGTATCACAGTCATATTGAACATATAACGTATATTCAAATCTGCCAATCATATAGGCTGCGGCCTGTGTAGTACCGATCGTCGGATCACCCATGACATCACACATCTCGCGATATTTCGAGAGCCAAAAGAACAACACGTGATTAGCAATACATCACCGGAATAAACACAACGGAGCCTATCTAAGGACACTAGACCCCAGATACAATGTACCTAAGCAAAGAAAAGATACAAACTAAATGTTAATAATGTTCATAATGTAGCAATCTTATTTAAAAACATATTAGAGTATCTTCTAATTCAAAAAATTGCAATGTGCAAAATACAATACAAATAATTAAAACAATGTATCACTATATAAAATAGAAAAATTATTATAATATAATAACATAATAACCAAAATACATCAAGGATTATTTAAAAATTACATAAAATCACAAATATAGAGATGGAAACAGATCAATAGTCCCAATATACCCCAAGTTTAATTAAAGGCTGGTAAATCAATATTTTCATTAACACCTTCTGGTGTTAACGATCTTATCTTCCAAATCCAAAAAGTTTCCCTTTTTCTGAGTCTCATAAAATGGTTATATTGATTAGATGGAGGAATATATTCTATTGGTCTAATTTTATAGATACATTTTTCCCTTGATGTTTACACATACTATGAAGTGACACACTATGTTTGAGGAATTTGTTTTTAATATTTCTCAAATGTTCACTCCAACGTTTTCTAAGATGTCTGCTAGTGTGACCACAATACTGGAGTCCACAAACACAGTCTATTAAATAAACCACATAGAAACTGTTACAACTCATTCTAGATTTAATAGGAAAAATGTCACCAGTTGTATTGGACTTGAACTCTGAACATTTGTTATCCAGGAAACTACAAGTGCCACATCTAGATTTACCACATTTAAAAACACCCTTCATATTACCACAAACGTATTAACCTGGGTTATATTAAATCTGCTAACTTTAGTAGAAACCACCCTACTAGGTGCCAAAGAATTCTTTAAAGTGGGTGCCATTTTAAACACACAAGTAGGTCTTTCTCCAATAAGATCTTTGAATATAGGATCCAAAGACAACAAAGGCCAATGTTTATTAAAAATGTCTACAATTCCCCTATAATTACTATTAAATTTGGTAATAAATCTAGTATTGGTGAATTTACTGTCAATATCCTTAATTCTATTTTTCTTCACAAAAAAGGAATCCCTAATAAGGGCTAGTACCCTATCCCTACTATCATGAATAGAAATGGGGTTATATTTTTTTATCCAAAAATCTTTTCTCTAAAATTCTTGACTCCTCTAAAAAATCCTTAACCTTCGTACAGTTACGTCTTATACGTCTGAATTGGCTAAACGGAATGTTATCCAGCCATTTTGGATGATGATTAATTTTACGATTAATATAACTATTGGAGTCCACTTTTTTGAAAAAACTCTTAGATATCAACTGTCCATTGGAATCCCATTCAAGGGATACATCCAAACATTCTATATACTCAGATTCAATCACATGAGAAAAGGTAATACCCCATGTATTTGAAATAAGATGGTCCATAAATTCTAAGGCCAATTCTCTACTACCCTCCCAAACAAAAAGCAAATCGTCTATGAAACGGCCATAGAAGGCAACGCTTGCCCAGAACTTGGATTGGCATATAAAATCCTGCTCAAAATACCCCATAAAGAGGTTAGCAAAGCTCGGGGCAAAGCGTGTCCCCATGGCCATTCCACAGATCTGTAAATAATATTTATTCAAATAAACAAAATAATTATGGGTGAGAATAAACTTAATAGCATCAATCAAAAAATAACGCTGTCTAACCGGGCGGTAACAATCTAAATCCAAGAAATATTTCACTGCCTGTATACTTAATTCATGTTTGATATTAGAATATAATGCTGTTGCATCACAACTAATCCAATAACGATCAACCTTACTAATAGGTACTTTACTAATCTTATCCAACAAGTCAGTAGTATCCCTGATATAAGAATCCAAATTTAGGACATATCTCTTTAGGTACCAATCTATGTACATCAAGAGATTACTCGTAAGACAATCAACACCTGAAATTATAGGCCTCCCAGGAGGGTTCAACAGACTCTTATGTATTTTTGGAAGATGGTAATAGTAGGCTACCCCAGGTTTCTCAGGAAGGAGAAAATTCCTTTCCTTTTAGTCAAAATACCCTGGAGTAGCCCACCGTCAACCAATCTAATCAATTCCTTAGTAAATTTTAAGGTGGGATTTTGATCCAATACTTTACAATACGTCACATCTTCCAATATCCGATTGGCTTCCATAATATAATCTACTTTATTTTGGACTACCACTCCTACTCCTTTATCAGCTTGCCTAATGATAATACTAGTGTCTCTCATAAGATTAGATAGTGCCCTATATTCATAAATATTCAAATTTCCTTTATTCTACTTAAAAGGGTCTAATTTCTCCAAGTCATCCAAAACCAATTTTCTAAAAATATCTAGATGACTATTAGTCTGAATTTGGGAAGTAAAAGAGGATTTTGGTTAAAAATTAGAGTGAATTATATCCTCAAATAAAACTTCAGTTAATTGTTTAAAACCGATATTAATCAATTCACCTCTCTCTTGCATATTATCAGTCAGAATAGGAACATAATTTGAACCTTTCAATTTTTTTTGCTGCAACATATCTTTGCATGGATAATTTTCTAATAAACTTATTTGTATCAACAAATAAATCAAAAATATTATGTGAATTAGAAGGTGAGAGAGAAGTATAATATTCAGCCTACAATTGAAGCAGGTCGTCTGATGTATGATAATATATATCAACTCTTCTTTAAATTAGAAAATGTAATTAAAAAAAGAACACAAACACTGGTGGGATGTACACTTTTAAACAAATATATTGAAAAGAAAATAATTCCAAGGGGTTTGCGCCTTTTAAAAAATTATCCTTTTAAAGAGGATGAGAATATTTTGAAGGAATGGGAAAATGAACTGATAGATTGTTCTTTTAAATTGATGAATGTTTTGGTCTCTCATAGGGGAAAATTATTAATTGATATAGGGAATGAAATAGATAGTATACAAAAAGAGGTTAATAGGTTCCATGAACATCCTGACTTTAATAAATTAAATACTGATGTTCTAGAGAAAACAGGGAATTATCAGAATGATATTATTAAGATAAAAACTGTTAAGCTAGCAAGAGATGAGGAGGACTTCAGTAGTGGGGGGATTTTCACTTTCAATAGGAAGGATGAATTAGATTTGAATACTGAACAGGGGAATGTTGATGTAGCTTTTTATAATACCTGTAATGGAATGAATCAACCTATGAATTCTAATATGAATGAAATGGGCCCTATTAGAAGGTTCCATAATAAGAATAAGAATAAAAATTATAAAAAAAGAAATATCAGGGTGCAAATAAAATAAGAGAACCCATTAGCTCTAAAGAATTTAAAGAGGTTAATCTTCATAAACAATCTTTTGGTAATTATAAAAATTCTGAACAGACTAATATAAAGGGAGAGGATTGGAGAATAGCCTCAAAGAAAAATGGTTATAAACAACATTATAATTTTTCTAAAAAATTGAACTTTGGGGCCCAAAGAGAATTTAATTAGACATGATGAGAATTTTGGGGTTCCTGTCGGCTTGAGTTCTTATCAATCTAATGTTCATAGGACACCTTTTTTAGGGCAGGGGAGAGTAAAAAAGCTGAGGGAATTAAACCAATCGTCTCATTGGAAGGGAGATTTAAATCAAACTCCCCATTGGAAGGGAGAATGGAGAAAGAGTCCACCAAGTTTGGAAATATTCCCAATGAGAAGGGAGCATTCGGGGGCCCCTAAAAAGATCATACGCAAACGTGGCTGAAGGGGAAGGACCAGGGCTAGCAAAAATAACAAATTAGAGTTATTAAATGAGGGTCTCTTTAACTTCTCTGATCGTGATCTAACTATAACTGAACTAAGAGTATTGAATAAGGGTCTTAATTTCTCACCTTCTAATTCAGATAATATTTTTGATTTATTTGTTGATACAAATAAGTTTATTAGAAAATTATCCATGCAAAGATATTTTGCTGCCAAAAAAATTGAAAGGTTCGAATTATGTTCCTATTTTGACTGATAATATGCAAGAGAGAGGTGAATTGATTAATATCGGTTTTGAACCTGAACATTTAACTGAAGTTTTATTTGAGGATTTAATTCACTCTAATTTTTAACCAAAATCCTCTTTTCTCCCTAAATTCAGACTAATAGTCATCTAGATATTTTTAGAAAATTGGTTTTGGATGACTTGGAGAAATTAGACCCTTTTTTTTTTTTTTTTTTTTGATAAATGCAAAACTTGCTTTTATTTAGTGACGTTTCTGGGAATGCTCCCCTTCATCAGACCAATACATCAGTGTGAACACAAAATATTTATACCCACAAGTGACCCTCCCCCCTGTCAAAAAAATGCCAAGCTGGTAGATAGGGCAACCAGCACCAACAAATACTATGCAATCACAGTGATACATTAATACAAAATAAAAGTGATACATTCATGTAAACATCTTGGACAAACAGTAACATATAAAGTGCAAAGCAGGAGCTAAACATATGTAGAAATGAGGTATTTAAATATGAAACATCTGGCCATCCACTGACATCCAATCCAGGCTACTGAGAAAATGCACAGATCAACTTACAGTATATCTATGTAGTAAAAGACCGGGCTGTCCAGCCTACAAAAATATGTTAAATGCAGTCTGCAAGCGAATCTACTAGTAAATCCACTGCGTAAATTTCTACACCCCCGCCAGACAACTCCGATCGGCCGACCAAGCACTCGCAGTCATCCCCCGCTTCAGCAAATCCACAGCGGGTGGAAGATCCTTCTCCCACATGGCAGCAAAGACATAGAACACCCTCCCTTACAAAGTTCAGAAAGGACCTTAAAACCTGGCTCTTCAACTGAACTCCCATCCCCTCCCCCCCTTTTCCCTCTCCCCCCTTTGCGCTTTCCCTTAGCGCCTTGAGACCCTCACGGGTGATTAGTTTGCGCTCTATAAGTACCCAATAGATAGATAGAGATATAATCCTCCATACATAATATCTAAAAGGGGGACATCATACCCAGAGACACATCTTAGAGCGGACCGAATCCTCACCGGCAAGTGAATATCAATAGGCAAAAAAAAATGTAAACTGCGATCGCCAGGATCGTATTGTGTGTTCAAATATTACAGCAGCGTGAGGTGAACTTCGAGTGGCGCATGCGCACTGACAGACGTGGCCAATATAGAAAGTAAGCGCAAGCGGCATATAATGTAGGGCGTGATCAGAGGCTCCTTATTGGAGGAGACAGACGTGCCTCTACGGCCTGATACCAAATAGTATAATAATGTGCCACAGAATAACTACAACACTAGGAGTGCGAATGGAGGGGTCTAACCATATCAGAGTAGGTATACATAATAGGTAGAAGCATAAGTGTGTGTGATACATGGAGATGATTGTTTAAAATAATAATCAGTAGCACGGGAGTGGGATGTAAGTCATGTATTCATACACACGCTGTTGGACTAGTATGTTAATAAATCAAAAGACTATGTACATTTGAATGTGAAAGTAAACACAAAGCTATGATGCTGCATAGTGCAGAAATAGAGGCAACAGACACGGACCCGAAGGTACAGACTGGCCCAAAATAGGACATAAAACCCCATATAGACTTTAAAAAGGCCGGGTAAAGAAGAGATCAGCATGAAAGAAATGTAAATAATGCAACAACCACAATAATAAACAAACAAAGGAGTTAGCACATAGGGGGATAAATTGGGTCCTCAGACTGTACCATATACAGTCAATACAGGAAACAATGCCAGTCAATGCCCTTATTAAGACCTCTGGGATGGATTGTGTCACATCTGTAGATCTATTCAGCCTCCCTTTGTAGTAAGCAGAGGTGGGACGTGGTCTATAAGCATGAATCTCAGGTCTTTTACAGTATGACCTTGTTCCAGGAAATGTCTCGCAACTGGTTGGTCACTTCTGCCCTTCTCAATCGTAGCCCGAATGTCACATTATGGCCAGATGTTTTTTAATGTCATCAGAGGTTTTCCCAATGTATAAAAGGCCACAAATACAGTTTTTTTTTTTTTTTTTTTTTTGATTTTTCAAAAAAGCTTTATTTAAAACTTTCAAAGATACAGATACAAAATTCAAAGGTATAAAGCCGTTTGCAAATTGTTAACATAATATTCTCTGTTACGCTCAACATAGAGCGAGTGTCCGTACTTGTGCTGATGACATATGAATAAAGTCAATTTACTCCTGTTAAGCAAGTGCTTTCTTCACATGATATTAGTTCTGGTAAAGTCCAGCATTGTAGCTAGGTAGGCTCTCTGTTGTCTGAGGATTATTTTGGTATAGTGTCTATCTGGGTCACTTGCCGATTGCTGGGTGGATAGGCATATTGCGGGGTAAGCAAGCATAACAACATCACTTAACAGGTTACAGTTGACAGTACAGTGGCAACCACGGCCGAGCTTCTTCCCGGTCAGGCTTGTGAGAATTATTGTGGGTAATGGGGGTGAGTTAGTGATGAGCAGTGGTATAAGAGTGATGTCAGTCGAAGTCACTAGTCATTCAGATGTATCGAGGAGGTTCTGTTTATACGTCAGTGGGTGTATCAGGCGTGTATTGTTTCCACATATTTAACATTAGCTCATGTGTTTCTATGGTACCTGATCTAAGGTGATGGTATCTCTCTAAGTGGAGCAAGTTTTCTACCTGCTCTCTCCATTCTATTACTGTGGGAACTACAACGGATTTCCAATGTTTTGGTATTAGCATTTTGGCACTGTTAATTAATAGGATAAGTAGGGTGCTTGCTATGGCATTAGACAGTTTTGGAACTCCCACAAATAGAAGGATTTGGGGGTCATTAGGAATTCTGTGGTCTGTAATGTCTGAGATTTGTTTAAGTACTTCCACCCAGAATGAGTCCAGCTTGTCACATTTCCACCATATGTGCGTTGGGTCCCCCACCTCCCCACATCCCCTCCAGCACTTATTGGAGGCCGTTTTGTAAATCTTGTGTAATCTGCTTGGGGTAAGATACCACCTAGTTAGGAATTTGTAGTTCATCTCCAACACTCTAGTGGAGATGGAGGATTTTCTGGTGATCTGGAAAGCTTTATACCAGTTCTTATGGTTTAAACTGATCCCTATCTCTCTCTCCCAGGCCTTGGTGTAGGATGGCAGTTGAGTCTCATCTTTAGTTGTTAATAGTTTATATAGGATGGATATAGCGTGTCTAGGTGTATTTTCCAGTAGGCAAAGGCCTTCGAATAAAGTTATTTTTCTGGAGAAGTGTTGTTTATGTTGGTGTGTTGCGATAAAATGACGCATTTGTGTGTAGGAGTACCAGTTCAAGTGGATGTCTGGGTGGGATTCTACAATGTCGTCTAACGTTCTGAGTTTGCCCTCCTGAAAAAAGATTGCCACCGTACTATTTTTAATGTGTCTGCCTTTCTCTAGGTGTTTGTCTTTAATGGTCCAAGGGAGTGCAGGATTGTGGCAAAGTGAAAGCATTGGGGAGTATGTGTGCGAGATCTCTGTGGAGGTGGCTATCAGTCTGTCCCAAGTTGTGAAGAATTCGGTCAGTATTGGGTATTGGTGTATCCTATCAGGTCGGTGCTTGCCTTGGATCCAAGCTGTTGTTCCTACATTGCATACACCCAGGATGTGTCTGTCAATTTGAACCCATTGCTTGTGTTCGCTGTTTGCGCACCAGTCTAACAGTCTGTGTAGAGCAGTGGCATTTTTGTATGAGTGGACATTGGGGACCCCTAAACCGCCCTTTTCTCTGGGTAAGTACAGTGTTTGTTTTGTAATTCTCGGCTTAATCCCTTTCCATATAAATTGTTCAATCAGTGATTGTAAGCGGGTTAGGTAATGGAGTGGTAGGTGTATTGGCGTAGTCTGTAGTAAGTACAGGATCCTCGGTAGGACATTCATTTTTATTACATTTATTCTGCCCACCCAAGAGATAGATTTATTACTCCAGCTTGAAAGATCCGTTAATAGAGATTCCTCTAATTTTTTGAAGTTGGCCAGAAATACAGTCTTTATGTCTGGTGCTAAATGTATGCCCAGGTATTTCAGTGTCGTGTTTTGTTTTTTAAGGGGGCAGTTGGGGATTAATTGGTCTAATGTCTTGTCTTCGTAGGATATGTTTATCATCTCTGATTTTGTGGTGTTAACTAAAAAGTTGGAGACCTGTCCAAACTCCCTAAACATCTGGATGACTTTTGGTATGGTCAGATCTACCTTCGTGAGGGTAAGGAGGATGTCATCCGCGTACAGAGCCAGCTTGTGCTCGCTGTGTCCTATAGTGACTCCTGTAACCTGTGTGTTGTTTCTTATTTTCTGAGCTAGTGGCTCTATGGATAGTGCGAAGAGTACCGGGGAGAGTGGGCAACCCTGTCTTGTCCCATTTTTAATATAGAATCTCTCCGAGAGTAGACCGTTTACCTTTACTTTGGCCGTAGGGTGTGTGTATAGAGAGAAGACCTGGTCTAAAAATTTATTGCCGAATTTCATTTTTTGCATAGTTGCTTTTAGAAATAGCCAATTGACCCTATCAAAAGCTTTTTCGGCGTCAGTGGAGACTAATACCGCTGGGATTTTGTTAACTTTGGCGTAAGAAATAATTTGAAGGGCCTTTATCGTGTTGTCTCTTGCCTCTCTCCCCGGCACGAACCCCACTTGGTCAGTGTTAATCAGTTTGGGTAGGTAATGGTTTATTCTGGTTGAAAGTATTTTTGCAAAGATTTTTATGTCTGAGTTTAGTAATGAGATTGGGCGAAAATGTTCTGGTCTGTCTGGTGTTTTTCCCGGTTTTTGTAGTACGGTTATGTGTGCTTCTAGCATGTTTTCAGTGAAGCCTGTGGTGGGTGTGAAAGAATTGAATAGGTTTGCCAAGTGTATTGCCAGATGGTCTATGTATTTTTTATAGTACTTCATGCCGAAGCCATCAGGGCCTGGGCTTTTCCCACTTGGCATGTCCTGAACTGCCTTTTTAATTTCGTCTATTGTGATGGGAGAGTCTAGCTTGTCAGTGTCTTCATTCTCAAGGGTGGGCAGGTCTAGATCTGACAAATATTTTTCTATGTCTTGTGGTGTGGTATGTCCTGGGATATTGTATAGTGTAGAGTAGTATTGCCTGAAGACCTCCGCGATACTTTTACTATCTTTTTGTGCTCTTCCCTGTTTGTCTTGTATGTCTTGAACGTATGTGTTTAACTGACGTCTCCGGAGAGCTCTAGCTAAGGAAGTGCCTGCTTTGTCCTGTACGTCAAAATATTTCTGTTTGAGTATAGCAGATTTCACTTGATGTTCCTTATTAAGGTGGTCCCTGAGGGACTGTCTGGCCTTAGTCAGGGATTTAAGTAATGTCTTGGACTGTGGGTCTTGTTTATGTTGTTTTTCCCAGTAGCCAATTTGTGAGAGTGTAGAATTTATAAATTGCCTTTTTTCCCTTTTCTCCCTAGCTTTTACGGCCATGAGCTCCCCCCTTAATACGCTTTTATGTGCCTCCCATAGTGTGGCTGGTGTTATTTCTTCTGTAGCGTTCTCTCTAAAGTAGTCTGTCAATGTTTTCTCTATCTCTATGCTAGTCAACGCATGATCTAGCATATAATCATCAAGCCTCCAAATAAATGGTTTTTGCGGCAGTTCTGGCCACTCCACTACACACTGAACAGGTGCATGGTCCGACCATGTGATCTGTAGAATTTTAGAGTCTACTATCAAGGCTAGCCCTGTTTGGTCAGTGAATAAGTAATCGATTCTCGTGTATGAGGCATGAGGGTGGGAGTAGAAGGTGTAGTCCTTGGTTTTAGGGTTAAATGCCCTCCAGATGTCTTGTAGTCTTAGTTGTTGAAGGTGGTTTTTAACTGACCTAATAACTTTCTGAGGGGTGCTGGTGCTACCGGTGGATGTGTCTATGGAGGGATCTAGAGGTAGATTAAAATCTCCTCCAATGAATAGGGTTCCTTTAGCATGGACTAAAAGTGACTGGAAAATAGTCCTGAAGGTATGTTGCTGCTCTTTATTGGGTAGATAGATGTTTGCAAATGTGACCGGTTTATTAAATAAGAGACCTACTAATATTATGTATCTACCGTCCTTATCTTTCTCAACATAGGTGGCTTGAAAGTTTACTGAGTTTTTGAAAAGTATTCCCACTCCCCCTGTCTTTGCTGTACCGGAGGCCAGGAATGTCGTCTTGTATTTGTGACTCAGTGTCTTTGGCTCTCTTCCCCTTTTGAAGTGTGTTTCTTGGACAAAAAGGATGTCCCCTGTGTTTTTGTACAAGTCCCTAAAGACTATAGATCTCTTTTCGGGGCTATTTAGTCCTTTTACATTTACTGTCGTCAGAGAGAGCGTGTGGGTGCGTGAAGTCATTATTTGTTGTTATTTTTGAGTATGCTGATGCGATAAGGAGTACTTTTGCAAACAAGTGTCAATAATTATTAAAACATTACAATCAACAGTGATCTATTATAGGTAGTGTAGCACAGTATTGATATGGAATAGCTGTAACCTGAAAAACAAGGCAATAAGGTTTTGACAAAATTGGTTTCTGATAACTGTCAATTTCAAACGAGTGATAGAATTGGCAGTTAGTATCAGAATTAACTATACAAGGAGTAGTATCCCCACCCCCAAACCATTTTAGTGAAAAATACGAGTGATAAACAAAGTTAACCCTCTAAAAATAACAGATAATACGACCTTTAGCCTTATTGGAACATCAGAGAGGAATGTCCAGCCTTTTGAAAAAGGCAATTCAATTGCCTGTGCAGATCTTTTCTTGTGAACTTAGGGGGTCATGAGGTTGTAGAGTTCTTATGTGCGGGCCTTTTTCTTTACCAAATGCACGTTGATTGTCTCTCAGACCAAATAGTTCCTCTTCAGGCTCTGTTATGTTGAGTTGTAAGGCACTGTTGAAGTTGGAGAGGTCATCTAGATTTCTGAAAACTGCCGTGGTACCTCCTTTAGTTGCGATGACACTTACGGGGAAGCCCCATCTGTATGGTATATTTTTGTCCCTAAGGACTGATGTGATGAAGTGCAGATCTCTCCTCTTCTGCAGGGTTGTAGGGCTTAAGTCAGCAAAGACTTGGATGTGGATGCCAGCATGTGTAATCTTCTGTTTTTGCCTCGCATGTCTAAGAATTTCTTCTTTGTCCTTGAAGTTGAGTAGCTTCAGTATGATGTCACGTGGGGGTGCTTTTGGTGGGGGTTTAGCTCTCAGGGCTCTGTGGGCTCTTTCAATATTTATGTCTGGGGCGCTGTTATTGCCTTTAATTGTTCTAAATAGATCTTGTAAGCACCCCTCTAATGCGGAGGGTTGAATTGATTCTGGAATGCCACGGATACGTAGGTTATTGCGCCTACCCCTGTTGTCCAGGTCTTCCACCTTTTCTAATAAATGATGTATTGTTTCCTGCTGGTCGTAGACCATTTTTGATATGTGTTGGACATCATTATCTGTTGTGTTGTAATGCTCCTCCAGTGCTGTTACTCTGTTGGAGACTTTTGAAATGTCCTTTTTAAGCTCCCCATACCAGCTCTTCACTTCTCCCAATAGTTCCTTAAAGTCCTCTTTAGTGGACAGTGAATTAATGTCCTCTTTAGTTAAAATTTGTGTTGCACACGTGGAGGCAGGAGGTATAGGCTGATCAGGCTGTTCTGTGATTTTAACTTGTTCCATCTTTTGTGCTGAGACTATTGGATCTTGCAGTTTAAGAAATTGCTGTATTGGTTTTACTTTAGTAGGGATGTCTGGCTTAGCTGATCTGCGGCCTGGCATGGCCAGTCGCAGGGGTTGAGAGTATTTGTTTTACTGTTTTCTTTCTGACCTTGGGTCTTTGTTCTTCCCCTGTCAGGCTGCTGCTAATGACTTTTGATGTCTGTCTCCTAATAGTGTGCACCAATTAGTGTGGCATTGCAGCGTGTGCCCTTTACTTATAGTCCTTGTGTGTGGGCCTGAGGATCGCTGCTGGGGCTAACACTGCTGTGTGGCGGAGTTTGAGTGTTAGGCTTATGGCTGCCTAATTTTTATGTGGCCCCCTTTTGTATTCTTCCCGGTTAACAGCTGTTTAGTTTGAGCCCCCTGTATTTATATTTTTATGTGGGTGAGGTATTGAGGCTCGTGTCCCCCTGCGAGAGGTCCTTAGATACCTGTGCTTTCAGTGATCGCCTGAGTTTTGGCTAGTTGGTCGGTTGCGCTGGCCCCGCTCGTCATATCCAGTGATGTCACTGCTTTCGGTAAACCCCCGGTACTAATTCTGGCTGCAGTCTTTTAAATCCTGTACCGGACTGGTCTATGTTGTTCAGCCGCTCACGTGTCTGCTGTGCGGTCTATGCAGGCCTGGCGCCAGAACGTCTGTGTCGTAGTTTCAGCTGCGGTCCCTGGAGTTTTTGAGTATAGCTGGAGCGAGGGTGATCTTGTTTTCTTTTATGGTTGGTCTGGCAGCTTCTATACTTGTTCCCCCAATGTGAGGCTGAGTCTCTCGGTATATGTGTGTGTTATATTAGGCTATTTTTATTTGGTTTGGGTAGTGGGGCCTAGGAGCTCTTGAATCAGTCAGCCATCTCCCAGCGCAGCCAAGCTCCGCCCCCGAAATTAGACCCTTTTAAGTAGAATAAAAGAAATTTGAATATTTATAAACATAGGGCACTATCTAATCTTATGAGAGACACTAGTATTATCATTAGGCAAGCCGATAAAGGAGGAGGAGTGGTAGTCCAAAATAAAGTAGGTTATATTATGGAAGCCAATCGGATATTGGAAGATGTGACTTATTATAAAGTATTGGATCAAAATCCCACCTTAAAATTTACTAAGGAATTGATTAGATTGGTTGATGGTGGGCTACTCCAGGGTATTTTAACTAAAAAGGAAAGGAATTTTCTCCTTCCTGAGAAACCTGGGGTAGCCTACTATTACCATCTTCCAAAAATACAAAAATACAAGAGTCTGTTGAACCCTCCTGGGAAGCCTATAATTTCAGGTGTTGATTGTCTTACGAGTAATCTCTCGATGTACATAGATTGGTACCTGAAGAGATATGTCCTAAATTTGGATTCTTATATTAGGGATACTACTGACTTGTTGGATAAGATTAGTAAAGTACCTGTTAGTAAGGTTGATCATTATTGGATTAGTTGTGATGTCACAGCATTATATTCTAATATCAAACATGAATTAGGTATACAGGCAGTGAAACATTTCTTGGATTTAGATTGTTACCTCCCGGTTAGACAGCGTGATTTTTTGATTGATGCTATTAAGTTTATTCTCACCCATAATAATTTTTTTTATTTGGATAAATATTATTCACAGATGTGTAGAACGGCCATGGGGACATGCTTTGCCCCGAGCTTTGCTAACCTCTTTATGGGGTGTTTTGAGCAGGATTTTATATGCCAATCCAAGTTCTGGGCAAGCATTGTCCTCTATGGCCATTTCATAGACGATTTGCTTTTTGTTTGGGAGGGTAGTAGAGAATTGGCCTTAGAATTTATGGACCATCTTAATTCAAATACATGGGGTATTTCCTTTTCTCATGTGATTGAATCCGAGTATATAGAATTTTTGGATGTATCCCTTAAATGGGATTCCAATGGACAGTTGATATCTAAGAGTTTTTTCAAAATAGGGGACTCCAATAGTTATATTAATCGTAAAAGTAATCATCATCCAAAATGACTGGATAGCATTCCATTTAGCCAATTCAGACGTATTAGACGTAACTGTACAACGGTTAAGGATTTTTTAAAGGAGTCAAGAATTTTAGAGAAAATATTTTTGGATAACAAATATAACCCAATTTATATAGTAGGGATAGGGTACTAGCGCTTAATAGGGATTCCTTTTTTGAGAAGAAAAATAGAACTAAGGATATTGACAGTAAATTCATCAATACTAGATTTATTACCAAATTTAATAGTAATTCTAGGGGAATTGTAGACATGTTTAATAAACATTGGCCTGTGTTGTCTTTGGATCCTATATTAAAAGATCTTATTGGAGAAAGACCTATTTGTGTGTTTAAAATGGCACCCACTTTAAATAATTATTTGGCACCTAGTAGGGTGGTTTCTACTAAAAGATAGCAGATTTAATAAAACCCAGGTTAATTAGCAGCCTTTAATTAGACTTGGGGTATATTGGGATTATTGATCTGTTGCCATCTCTATATTTGTGATTTTATTTAATTTTTAAATAATCCTTGATGTAGTTTGGTTATTATAATAATTTTTCAATTTTATATAGTGATACATTGTTTTACTTATTTGTATTGTATTTTGCACATTGTGATTTTTTGTATTAGAAGATACTCTAATATGTTCACTATTAAGTAAGACCGCTACATTATGAACATTATTAACATTTAGTTTGCATCTTTTCTTTGTTTAGGTACATTGTATCTGGGGTCTAGTGTCCTTAGATAGGCTCCTTGTGTTTATTCCGATCATCTAGGAGATATACACTGGTGTCGTATGGATAATCACGTGTTGTTCTTTTGGCTCTCGAAATATCGCGAAATGTGTGACGTTATGAGTGATCCGACGATCAGTACTACACACGCCGCAGCCTATATGATTGGCAGATTTGAATATACTTTATGTTCAATATGACTGTGATACACTGTGACTATTATTGTTTTCAGGTAAAGCTTATAAATATGCCAATTATGTGAAATCTTGTAACCAATAAATATTTAACCATATTGTGTATATATATTTGTTCATGTGTGATGTCAATGTATGCTGCTTGAGGAAGCAAGAGTTCCTTCCATTTAATGTTCAGCACCTGTGTTGCACTTGCTGATTGTTGGCTACATTTAGACAACAATCATCAAGCGCTCCCCATGTTCAGAATCAAAATGGGTAGATTCCTAAGCTTACATTCCTGCATTACAAAATTACAGATGATAATGAAGTTAAATTGATAATAGGAGTACATATTTAAGTATATTAATACTGCATTCTCTGATTCATGAATATAATTTTGAATAGATTATCCCTTTAAGAAATATGCCAAATCCTCATTTTAAAGAGACAAATACAGATATGATATAATCCTTAAAATAAACATAGATTATCAATACATACGTCCCCCTGAGATTGCAAACTTGAATGGCATGGTTACCTGATAGAAAATAATATAGAAAAATAAGTCAAAGGAAATAATTTGTTTATCATGAATATGAGTTTTATTATTACAGATTTACCCTCATTCATATGTAATTTTCAATGTGAAAATCATTGAACATATTTATTCAATACAAAAACGATGACACATTAAAGTATAATGTGGCATTGTACTAATATTTATCCAAATCCAAATTGTTACTGTCCCAGTATCTCAAAGGAAAAAAGTAATTCATATTGTATCCAAAGTGTTACTATCCCAATATCCTGGGAAATTTACTTCTTTGATCGAGTTAATGTCCCAATCTCCATTCAAACACGGTCTCAAAATTTCAGTGAGAACAACATCTATGTTCAGATATTAGAATATATTATCGACCAGCAGTTTTTCATAGCTGCAACCTCATGAAGTTGATTATGCTATGGCCATGCAAAATTGAACCTACTTTGTTTAAAACAAACTCATATACCAGGACTTCTGCATCTAATAACGCTTACACTTGTATATTATTCATCATGTCAAAGAAACTGTGACCAAACGACTGAGACAGAGGTAGTGTTCCGTACTTAACATTCCCAACTTCACACAAATGGATCTTCACTCACAATGCACAGCATTTCAATGGCTGACCAATTTCCACGGCCGTTACGTATCTCACCGTAACATTCCAAACAGCAATAGGCATATATCAGTGTTACCTGGATTTTTTCTCTGTGATGCAGAGTGCAATTGTGAGACTTACCACTGCCGAATGTGGGGATAGATACCTTCAAGACCCTCCGGTCTTCTGTCTCAATCTACCAACAGTCTGTGTATCCTGTTTTAAAATTTTAAAGTGTAGCTTATCCGACACAGAACCATGCAAAATTGTTGGTAGATTGAGACAGGAGACCGGAGGGTCTTGAAGGTATATATGCCATTAGGGGGGGATTCCTAAATATCTCCATATCTTTGTTACATTCTTTGAGGATATGCCAGTGTTTTATTATTATACGTGACACTTGTTCACTATTAGGATAATACTGGGTCACTAAAACCATTCTGTCTGTACTGCTGTCTTTGTTTTTTGCTTCCTTAACCCTTTTTAAGTTGTCAAGTTGTTCCCTAACTAATGCTTGAGGGTATCCCCTCTTTACAAATTTTTGTTGCATTTCTTTCAACCGGTTTGCTTTAGTGTTACTGTTGCTAACTATTCTATCCACCCTCAGTAGCTGGCTTCTTGGCAGTGAGTTTATTAAATTCTTAGGATGGAAGCTGTCATAACTCAATAGTGTGTTTTTATCAGTTTCTTTTACAAAAAGATCAAACATAAGTTTATTCCCTTCTTTACTAATCTTAGTATCTAGGAAAGAAACAGATTCTTCACTACACACAACAGAAAATTCAAGTCCCCTTACTGCTGTATTTATCTCTTTAACAAACTCATACAGGGACTCAACGCTGGCCCACCATATACCAAACACGTCATCTATATAGCGCCACCATGTGGCCCCATATGCAATAAACTTCTCATTTTCATAGATGACTCTCTCCTCTATCTCATTCATGAATAAGTTGACATATGATGGGGCAACGTTGGTCCCCATAGCTGTTCCCTTAGTCTGAACATACCAATCATCCTGAAAGATAAAATGGTTCCAATATAAAATAAGTCTTAACAAATCTTCAATGAATTCTACTGGTAACTCTGTACATATTTTGTTAACCTTAAGGACTTTCCTAATGACTCCAATGCCTGGTTCGTGCTTAATAGCTGTATATAAGCTTTTTACGTCCATTGTATATAACAGGAATTTATTAATCTCTTTATGTCTAGAGTCCAATAAATTCCTGTTATATACAATGGTGATTATTTCTTTCATCCTAGAAAAGGCAAAAAATATGAAATAGGAATTTTTTACATGTGAATCTACTTATATTGTATACCTTATCAAATGCCCATGTTCCCTAATTTATATAGGGGAAACGACCCGCAAGGCCAACATCAATCTAATATAAGATGTAAAAACTATGAAGCACCTGTATCTAACCACTTCTTAAAATGTGGTCATCATATCAGTCAGCTGAGATGGCAAATAATAGATAATGTTAAACAGAGGCGTAACTAGAAACCACAGGGCCCAGGTGCAAGAATCTAAGAAGGCCCCCCCACCACCACCCCTTCCCCCTCCAAAAAAAGGTGAATTTAATACACACATATATATATATATATATATATATGTATATATATATATATATATATATATATCTTACATTTAACACAGAAAAAAAATGTGAATCAGATTACATGTCTGCAAAAGGAGGTACCCTGTGCCCACAGTCTGTGAGATGGTCTGACCCCCTATTACTGTATATATATATAGTGGCACTGTTTAACCCCCCAGTACTGTATATAGTAAGTTAGTGACACAGTCTGTAATCTGCCGGTGAGATGGCTGGCCTGACCCTACCCGCCCAGTACTTTATAAAGTGACCACAGTAGTCAGTGACATGGTCCACCCCCCCATACTGTATATAGTGGTACTGTATAGTGACACTGTTTACCCTCTGCCCCCCCATGCTGTAGTAACAAGATCTGTAATTTGCTGGTTCAACAAACATACACAAACACACATACATGCATAAATACACACACAGCCACATACACACACACACCATACACACACATAAACACCAAAGGGTAAAACAGAAACACTAACCCCTGTAGTCATGTCACACTCACATGATATCAGTGCAGGCAGTGGTAGGTTAACGTTTTTTATAAAAATAAAAAATATTTTTTTTTTTTTTATTATTTTTTTTTAAGCTGGGCCCCCACCCTCAGGGGCCCAGTCGCACCTCTGCACCCCCTGTAGTTTCGCCCCTGATGTTAAACAACAAAGGAGTGGGATAAGTAGAGAAAAATTACTCAAGCAGAGGGAAATGTTTTGGGTATATGAATTAGAAAGTTTGGCACCAAAAGGCCTGAATAGGGAATATATATGACTGGTCAATTTTTATATAGACATGGTAGCACTATTCACATAGATACAATATAAGTGCAGATATAGTTTTATATCACAAAAGAAGTATTGTATGAATTAAATAAAAGGTAGAGAGAACAATAGTGGTTAAGATGTATCTACTTAATGTGTCTACGGAAATCTGTCACAATTCAATGTAGGCAAATGTATTTTATTATGTGTTTAATATATTTCTTGAAACTGTAATATGCATTATCTATCAATAGATGGCAGCAGAGCCACAATGTTTGGTGGTTGGCGCGAAAATATGGTTTTAAAAGAGTGTAGTTTAACATTATGTAAATAGCATGAATAAGAGTCTGCTGACTCGAAACATCACTTTTTCTGAGGTTTTGGAATAAAGATTATAAGGCCTAGATTTAGAGTTTGGCGTTAGCCGTGAAAACCAGCGTTAGAGGCTCCTAACGCTGGTTTTAGGCTACCGCCGGTATTTGGAGTCACTCAAAATAGGGTCTAACGCTCACTGTATTATATTTATTAACCCCTATCCTGCCCCCCACAATGTCGCCTCCACCTGCCTACACTTATTAACCCCTAATCTGCCGACCGCAAAGCGCCGCAACCTACGTTATCCTTATGTACCCCTAATCTGCTGCCCCTAACACCGCCGACCCCTATATTATATTTATTAACCCCTAATCTGCCCCCCTCAACGTCGCCTCCACCTGCCTACACTTATTAACCCCTAATCTGCCGACCGGACCTGAGCGCTACTATAATAAAGTTTTAACCCCTAATCCGCCTCTCTAACCCTATAATAAATAGTATTAACCCCTAATCTGCCCTCCCTAACATCGCCGACACCTAACTTCAATTATTAACCCCTAATCTGCCGACCGAATCTCGCCGCTATTCTAATAAATGTATTAACCCCTAAAGCTAAGTCTAACCCTAATACTAACACCCCCCTAAATTAAATATAATTTAAATCTAACGAAATTAATTAACTCTTATTAAATAAATTATTCCTATTAAAAGCTAAATCAGCCAATCAGATTGAGCTCGCATTCTATTGGCTGATCGGAACAGCCAATAGAATGCGAGCTCAATCTGATTGGCTGATTGAATCAGCCAATCGGATTGAACTTGAATCTGATTGGCTGATTCCATCAGCCAATCAGAATATTCCTACCTTAATTCCGATTGGCTGATAGAATCCTATGAGCCAATCGGAATTCGAGGGACGCCATCTTGGATGACATCCCTTAAAGGAACCGTCATTCGTCGTTAGTCCGTCGGGCCAGCAGGATGTTCTGCGTCGGAGGTCTGCAAGATGGATCCGGAAGAAAGAAGATTGAAGATGCCGTTGATAGAAGACTTCATCCGGATCATGGACCTCTTCAGCTCCCGCTTGGATGAAGACTTCATCCGGATCATGGACCTCTTCAGCCCCCCGCTTGGGCTTGGATCAGGACATCGGAGGAGCTCTTCAGGACGGATCGGTGAACCTGGTATGGTGAAGATAAGGTAGGAAGATCTTCAGGGGCTTAGTGTTAGGTTTATTTAAGGGGGGTTTGGGTTAGATTATATTTGGGTTAGATTAGGGGTATGTGGGTGGTGGGTTGTAATGTTGGGGGGGGGTATTGTATGTTTTTTTTTACAGGCAAAAGAGCTGTATTTCTTGGGGCATGCCCCGCAAAGGGCCCTGTTCAGGGCTGGTAAGGTAAAAGAGCTTTGAACTTTAGTTATTTAGAATAGGGTAGGGCATTTTTTTATTTTGGGGGGCTTTGTTATTTTATTAGGGGGCTTAGAGTAGGTGTAATTAGTTTAAAATTGTTGTAATATTTTTCTTATGTTTGTAAATATTTTTTTATTTTTTGTAACTTAGTTCTTTTTTATTTTTTGTACTTTAGCTAGTTTATTTAATTGTATTTATTTGTTGCAATTGTATTTAATTAATTTATTGATAGTGTAGTGTTAGGTTAATTGTAGTTAATTGTAGGTAGTTTATTTAATTAATTTATTGATAGTCTAGTGTTAGGTTTATTTGTAACTTAGGTTAGGATTTCTTTTACAGGTAAATTTGTAATTATTTTAACTATTTTAGCTATTAAATAGTTCTTAACTATTTAATAGCTATTGTACCTGGTTAAAATAAATACAAAGTTACCTGTAAAATAAATATAAATCCTAAAATAGCTATAATATAATTATAATTTATATTGTAGCTATATTAGGATTTATTTTACAGGTAAGTATTTAGCTTTAAATAGGAATAATTTATTTAATAAGAGTTAATTAATTTCGTTAGATTTAAATTATATTTAACTTCGGGGGGTGTTAGTGTTAGGGTTAGACTTAGCTTTAGGGGTTAATACATTTATTAGAATAGCGGTGAGCTCCAGTCGGCAGATTAGGGGTTAATGTTTGAAGTTAGGTGTCGGCGATGTTAGGGGGGCAGATTAGGGGTTAATACTATTTATGATAGGGTTAGTGAGGCGGATTAGGGGTTAATAACTTTATTTTAGTAGCGGTGAGGTCCGGTCGGCAGATTAGGGGTTAATAATTGTAGGTAGGTGGAGGCAAAGTTGAGGGGGGCAGATTAGGGGTTAATAAATATAATATAGGGGTCGGCGGTGTTAGGGGCAGCAGATTAGGGGTACATAGGTATAATGTAAGTAGCGGCGGTTTACGGAGCGGCAGATTAGGGGTTAATAATAATATGCAGGGGTCAGCGATAGCGGGGGCGGCAGATTAGGGGTTAATAAGTGTAAGGTTAGGGGTGTTTAGACTCGGGGTACATGTTAGAGTGTTAAGTGCAGACGTAGGAAGGGTTACCGCATAGCAAACAATGGGGCTGCGTTAGGAGCTGAACGCGGCTTTTTTGCAGGTGTTTGGGTTTTTTTCAGCTCAAACAGCCCCATTGTTTCCTATGGGGGAATCGTGCACGGGCACGTTTTTGAGGCTGGCCGCTTGCATAAGCAACTCTGGTATCGAGAGTTGAAGCTGTGTTAAAAATGCTCTACGCTCCTTTTTTGGAGCCTAACGCAGCCTTTATGTGGACTCTCAATACCAGAGTTATTTTTATGGTGCGGCCAGAAAAAAGCCGGCGTTAGTTTTTCGGGTCGTTACCGACAAAACTCCAAACCTAGGCCTAAGAGATTAATAAGTGCTGTGGACATTTGTTGTTGCTTTATGTGAATTGGGGGAATAGGCAGATTCCCAGTCTTCACGGGCACTTACTCCAAAGTTGCTGTTTCAAGTGTGTATTGGATAAAAAAGAGAAAATGAGAGAAGCGCAGCACGGATCTAAGTGCAGATTAATTTTTTTTTTATAAAAGAGCCCCATACACATATACAGGCTACTCACAGGATACAAGTTAAAAACTGTAATGTGGGGAGTGGTATACACAAATGCACACCACACCCTTTAGGGTGCGCCTCCCAGTTGCCAAAAAATCAGATAGGTAAATAGTCTAGTACCTAGACATAAAACAATACACACAGTAACACAGGATAAAACAACAGAACAGTGAACTATACAGTAGGTATAGGTATGTTAATGTCCATTCATCAATCAAGTCCCACTATCTGGCGGCAGCACTCTGTCAAAGGATGGTCGTCCTGATGGTTAGATACTGCAAATAGAAGAACACAGAGGCGCCACCATGGCCCAGTACCACCAAAACAAAGAAATAAATATATAGAAGGCACTATATATACTCACAAACGTCAAGCACCCAGGTGGTGCTAGTGGGGCAGGCTGAAACTTCACAGTAGTTCAGCTCACTGATATACCTCCAAATAGATCCAGTCGGTGTTCCTTGAGAGCCTAAGATCCTATGCCTAGAAAAGAGAGAGGCAAACCAACATGGCCTAGTATTGTTTGAGCCCAGGGAGAATATAGCCCTAATGGGTATACTCACAGGAAACAAAGCACCTCCAGGTGCAATATCAGCAAGCTGGAACCATAAGTCGCCCAGTAGACAAACCACGGCAAGTGATCCTCCGCTTCCAGTAGTATAACGGTGGATAGGAGAGGGGTGTATGAAACCCCACAACAGGTTATTAGGTCAAAATACCACACCAGCAAGTGTATATAAAAGTAAAAATCTATAATAACACAGCGACGCGTTTCTCAGCCGCCTATGGGCTGTTTCATGATGAAACAGCCCATAGGCGGCTGAGAAACGCGTCGCTGTGTTATTAAAGATTTTTACTTTTATATACACTTGCTGGTGTGGTATTTTGACCTAATAACCTGTTGTGGGGTTTCATACACCCCTCTCCTATCCACCGTTATACTACTGGAAGCGGAGGATCACTTGCCGTGGTTTGTCTACTGGGCGACTTATGGTTCCAGCTTGCTGATATTGCACCTGGAGGTGCTTTGTTTCCTGTGAGTATACCCATTAGGGCTATATTCTCCCTGGGCTCAAACAATACTAGGCCATGTTGGTTTGCCTCTCTCTTTTCTAGGCATAGGATCTTAGGCTCTCAAGGAACACCGACTGGATCTATTTGGAGGTATATCAGTGAGCTGAACTACTGTGAAGTTTCAGCCTGCCCCACTAGCACCACCTGGGTGCTTGACGTTTGTGAGTATATATAGTGCCTTCTATATATTTATTTCTTTGTTTTGGTGGTACTGGGCCATGGTGGCGCCTCTGTGTTCTTCTATTTGAAGTTAAAAACTGGCATTTCAGTAAACGAGATGAGTCCAGATGGAAGTTCATATAATTTGAAAAAACGTTGTCAGCTCCAGTATATGTCAACCGGAGAAAATCTATACAAAAGGAAATTGCACAAAACCGCAAAACTGTCTACAGCTAGTGAGTCACCAGATATAATGAATCACTAAGCCTAGCCATGGGGCAATGCGGATAAAAGTGCACCATCCTCAGCTGTGCTGACATTTGAAAGACACTCCAAAACCGTCAGAGCTTTACAGGGGGAAAGTGTACAAGTATCTTATTCTCGATGCACGTTTCATTCCTGAATCGTAGGAACTTTTTCAAGAGTAAAGAAACTTACCAATTCCCTTGTCTTTTAAACCCAAACCAGATATGCGAGTCAGGCTGAATGGCATGTTCTAATTGGACAACATTATGGCCAAATGGGAGGCCCGCAATTACGGCAAAGGGTTTGTAACCAATATGAAGGTAGTTCATTAAAATACGAAGCTATATGTGTGTAACACCCTTTCCTGACCTTCCCTGAGGTGGGTGATAGTGTAATGCTGTCTACCTGTTTCGTGTATGAGAACTAAGCCTCCGCAGAGTGGGAGTAGGAGGGGGGGTTGAAATCAGGTATATAAGGGATGCCTGTATGACGCAGTGCCTCCACCTATAGGGGACACCCTAGAATAATAGGGTGTGGGGTCCTATAAGATTTTAGTACAAAAAGAAAACAAGTAATAACCACACAAGAAATCTTCAAATAAAATATTGCTTTGATTGTTATAAAGTGTTTAACCAATAACATACAGTGCAATAAATACAAATAATAATATTAATCACAATATCTTCTTATGACATCAGTATACCTTTTGTTTTAACTCAGAAGTCCTTCATGAGCTCATGAAATAATAACATAACTGTTGCTGTAAAATACTTTGAGGTGGTGCTGTACAATGCAGTTTCATATACTTAATAGAATTTAGTTGAGGTAATTATCCCTTGCTGCTTGTGAACGAAGCTAGAGAGCGCTGCTTGTGATCGATGCAGTGCTCAAGAAAACTTCTCCTCAGAAATACTGAATAACATAAGTCTCTACCTTATTACTGAATTTCAGCAATCCACTTGCCTTATACTGCAAAGTCAGTCACTCTTTTACTACAAACAGCTGCAGAAATCTCACAGTTATGCCCTTATGTAATGTAGCTTTATAAATCCAGTCAGTGTATTTGTGCAAACTGTTCAGGCAGAACAACTTATAGGATATTCTCTGGGTTATCTCTTTAATATACATCACACTCAGTTACTTCCTTATGTAATGCAGCTGTGCAATCCATTTAGTGTATTTATGCAAACTGTTTAAGCAGAATAACTTCTAGAATATTCTCTGGGTTATCTCTTTAATATACATCACACTCAGTTACTTCCTTATGTAATGCAGCTGTGCAATCCATTTAGTGTATTTATGCAAACTGTTTAGGCAGAATAATTTCTAGAATATTCTCTGGGTTATGTCTTTAATATACAACAACTCTGCAGCACATCACACTCAGTTACTTCCTTATGTAATGCAGCTGTGCAATCCATTTAGTGTATTTATGCAAACTGTTTAGGCAGAATAACTTCTAGAATATTCTCTGGGTTATCTCTTTAATATACATCACACTCAGTTACTTCCTTATGTAATGCAGCTGTGCAATCCATTCAGTGTATGTATGCAACTGTTTAGGCAGAATAACTTCTAGAATATTCTCTGGGTTATCTCTTTAATATACAACAACTCTGCAGCACATCACACTCAGTTACTTCCTTATGTAATGCAGCTGTGCAATCCATTTAGTGTATTTATGCAACTGTTTAGGCAGAATAACTTCTAGAATATTCTCTGGGTTATCTCTTTAATATACAACAACTCTGCAGCACATCAGATATGACTAGTATATCTTTTCTCTTGCATTTAGTTAACATGAAGTTATGGAGATCTTAAAACAGCAGATAATGGCTGACACTCACAGTACAAATAAAAGGTTCTGCAGCAGCCACATGTAGCAATGTCTGAACTGTCTCTGGAATCCATGCATTAGTCTGAATAACTTCTTTCAGCTTGGAAACAGCAACTTTCTTCCCCCATTTCAAAGTCTGTGCAAAGCTCCACACTTCTCTTAACACCTCAGAAATCTCCTCAGCACTAACAACTCCTCCCCCTTTCCAGATGGCATTTCTCTTCCTCAATACAACTATTACAGCAGCCATCTTGGGTAAGGGCAAGGTCCTTACATGTGCTTCAAACGTAATGAAGTATATGTGTAAAATTGAATTCACTATAAATTCATTAAGTGCTGATATTCAAATAATTATTACAAATATTTTCGCTACGGTGGGTTAATTCAAGGGAAAGGGTCTTAAGATCTATTATAAGTTAACCGCTACAAAAAACAATATAAAAATATACATTACAGTGCAACAATAAAATTTTAAAATAAAATTAAAAATGTAAAAATCCTCTTGTAAGAAGTCATAATGAAAATAATGGTGAATATGATTCATTATAGATATAATTGATGCACAAATCTAAAAAATGTCTAGAAACATGAGCTAATGGTATCTGAACATAGTGTGTTCATCTTATTCAATAGATGACTTGGCAAAGGATATTGAAACATATAGGACCATGGGTATCAAAAAATGTATTCAGATAAACTCATTCACAATAAATCCTATATAATTTAAAGAGATATATTGAATAATAAAATGATAGTAAAAGTAGTAAACTTATTGAAATATTCATGTTTTCTTTCCAGCAAAGAATATTAAGGTAATAAATGTACTATGATAAAGGGGGAAATAATACATCGACTTTAGGTTGGGACATTGTTTGAAAAAAAACTATGTGTAGCAAGCAATTATAAATATATATAATATATATATCATACACAGTGTTGCACTATTTGTTTCTCTTTTGTTCCCTTTTAGGTATTTTATCGATGTATTTGTTTGTTATGGATCTTATCAAGGATTTTTAACATCTGAATTAAGGATTTGTTTTCACTAGATCTTTAGTGCTTTTTAATATTATCACTGATTTTCTATTTTTGTCTTTTGACCTTTGTTTATCATTTGAATTCAAGTTTTCCACGTGGATTTTTTCACAAGTTATTTTTATTTTTATTTTTATACACCTCACGGATTTACAATTTTTTAATTTAGCAGCTGAACCACAATAATTTGACCCACTCAACGTTTACATTCTACTATTATTGACTTCACGTTATATTTCTACACGTCACTTTGGAGGAAACACTACTGGATTCACTTACATATAACCGGTTGAACATTTGAACATTTTTTATGTACGCCAATTTTTGTGAACACTATTTTTTGTGAATGCTATTTTTCTTTTTTTTTTTTTTTTTTGTGAATGCTATTTTTCTTTGTTGACAGCTATTGTGTGCACTCAATCACTCACTTAGGTTATTTATATTATTGAATGTACATGTCCTTCTAACTCCTCATCACTGGCTCACTAAGTCAGCGTCACATGCTTTACTCCATTGGATATTTTTAAATATTTTTAGATTTGTTTATTATATATTTTTTTGTTAAGTCAGACATGGATCCATGCATTTGATTGCCATTTGTAAATTTTTACATGTATTAAAATGTACTTTTTACTAGCCTTTTAAGCTTTTTAGCGCTTACTCTCTCCCCATTTTAACTATAAATAGAGATTGTATGTACCAAGAGGTTATGTTTAGGTAAGGAAAGCTTGAATATCTAAGTCTACATTCATACCATTTGGTTGAAGGCTGTTTTTTTTAATCCAATATGTTACCCAGAATATCTCTGGGTAACTTATGACGTATCAGCTCTCTATACCAGTAACCCATATCAGAAGGGCCTAGTTAGAGTAAAGGAAGAACGCCAAAAAAAAGTGAACTCCCTAAGAACCAAATAGATTTTCTAATAGATTCCATGCACTTTATTTTAAACCATAATTATTTTTTGTTCAAAGATGTTTTTTACAAACAAATACAGGGTACTGCCATGGGAACTACATTTGCCCCTTCTTATGCTAATTTATATATGTCAGAGATATCCACAGCAAGGAAGAATTTACCAAACATATCAATAACAATGACTATACACTGTGTGCAGAATTATTAGGCAAATGAGTATTTTGACCACATCATCCTCTTTATGCATGTTGTCTTACTCCAAGCTGTATAGGCTCAAAAGCCTACTACCAATTAAGCATATTAGGTGATGTGCATCTCTGTAATGAGAAGGGGTGTTGTCTAATGACATCAACACCCTATATCAGGTGTGCATAATTATTAGGCAACTTCCTTTCCTTTGGCAAAATGGGTCAAAAGAAGGACTTGACAGGCTCAGAAAAGTCAAAAATAGTGAGTTATCTTGCAGAGGGATGCAGCACTCTTAAAATTGCAAAGCGTGATCATCGAACAATCAAGCGTTTCATTCAAAATAGTCAACAGGGTCGCAAAAAGCGTGTGGAAAAACCAAGGCGCAAAATAACTGCCCATGAACTGAGAAAAGTCAAGCGTGCAGCTGCCAAGATGCCACTTGCCACCAGTTTGGCCATATTTCAGAGCTGCAACATCACTGGAGTGCCCAAAAGCACAAGGTGTGCAATACTCAGTGACATGGCCAAGGTAAGAAAGGCTGAAAGACGACCACCACTGAACAAGACACACAAGCTGAAACGTCAAGACTGGGCCAAGAAATATCTCAAGACTGATTTTTCTAAGGTTTTATGGACTGATGAAATGAGAGTGAGTCTTGATGGGCCAGATGGATGGGCCCGTGGCTGGATTGGTAAAGGGCAGAGAGCTACAGTCCGACTCAGACGCCAGCAAGGTGGAGGTGGAGTACTGGTTTGGGCTGGTATCATCAAAGATGAGCTTGTGGGGCCTTTTTGGGTTGAGGTCAAGCTCAACTCCCAGTCCTACTGCCAGTTTCTGGAAGACACCTTCTTCAAGCAGTGGTACAGGAAGAAGTCTGCATCCTTCAAGAAAAACATTATTTTCATGCAGGACAATGCTCCATCACACGCGTCCAAGTACTCCACAGCGTGGCTGGCAAGAAAGGGTATAAAAGAAGAAAATCTAATGACATGGCCTCCTTGTTCACCTGATCTGAACCCCATTGAGAACCTGTGGTCCATCATCAAATGTGAGATTTACAAGGAGGGAAAACAGTACACCTCTCTGAACAGTGTCTGGGAGGCTGTGGTTGCTGCTGCACGCAATGTTGATGGTGAACAGATCAAAACACTGACAGAATCCATTGATGGCAGGCTTTTGAGTGTCCTTGCAAAGAAAGGTGGCTATATTGGTCACTGATTTGTTTTTGTTTTGTTTTTGAATGTCAGAAATGTATATTTGTGAATGTTGAGATGTTATATTGGTTTCACTGGTAAAAATAAATAATTGAAATGGGTATATATTTGTTTTTTGTTAAGTTTCCTAATAATTATGCACAGTAATAGTCACCTGCACACACAGATATCCCCATAAAATAGCTATAACTAAAAACAAACTAAAAACTACTTCCAAAACTATTCAGCTTTGATATTAATTAGTTTTTTGGGTTCATTGAGAACATGGTTGTTGTTCAATAATAAAATTAATCCTCAAAAATACAACTTGCCTAATAATTCTGCACTCCCTGTAATTTAAAATTCACATACAATGTCTCCAATACATCCATAGACTTTTTAGATCTTACTCTTTTTGTTAATAGAGACAATAATACTATTGCAGTGAAGAATTTTAGGAAACCTACTGAACAAACTTCTTAATGCCAATATTGGCCATTTAAAACAATGGAAAAACAATATTCCAGTAAGCCAATACCAACGAATAAGGTATAATTGCACTAATAAAGTAGATTATGAAAATGAGGCAGCGATTTTGACAGCCAAATTCAAGGAGAATGGCTATAGTAACTTAGTATTAACAAATGCTAAGGATAGAGTAGATAAAAAAAACTATGATCAAAAACAATAAAGACAGAGAAACCTTTATTAATAAAGTTTCAAAGCCAAAATTTGTGACTAAATATAATACACCACAAAATAAGAGAAATTCTTAGCAAACATTGGCAGGTCTTACTCTTAGATCCTTTATTGAAAAATATTCTAGGTCCAAGCCCAGAAATACGTTTTAGAAAGAACATTAATATAAACAAAAATCTGTCACTTACGAAGTTAAAGAACAAAGCCAAATATGATTCTGTACATTGGTTTGGGACCTCATCTGGTCTTTATAGTTGCAAAACAAACAATTGTGTGATCTGTCCTCATATAAGCAAAAATAACATAATTTTTACCAATTTTAACAATAGTAAAGAGTTTACTTGTAAAAGTAGATGTACATGCACCACGACTTTTGTTGTTTACCAATTAACCTGTTCATGTAATTTGATTTACATTGGGAGGACCAAGAGAAAGATAAAATATAGATTTAGAGAACATCTTAATAATATTGAAAATGGATTAGAAACTCACAGTGTGTCAGCCCATTTTAAATCAACCCATAATCAAGATCCTAACTGTTTGGAGATTAAAATTGTGGAATGCCCCAACCCCCCCCCCCCCCCCAAATAAGTGGGATACAAATAGGCTACTTAAACTGAGACAACAGGTAACATATTGGATTAAAAAAAACTCAACAGCCTACAACCAAATGGTATGAATTTAGACTTAGATATTCAAGCTCTCCTTACCTAAACATAACCTCTTGGTACATATGATCCCTGTTTATAATCGCTTGGTACATATCGTTTTTTTCAATGTCCCAACATATATTTGATATATTATTTCCACCTTTATCATAGTACATTTATTACCTTAATACACTTTGCTGGATAGATAACATGAACATTTAAAGTTTGCTACTTTTACTATCATTTTATTATTCAATATATCTCTTTAAATTGTATAGGATTTATTGTGTATGAGTTTATCTGTATAAATTTTTTGATATACATGGTCCTATATGTTTCAATATCCTTTGCCAAGTCATCTATCGAATAAGACGAACATACTTGTTTGTAAAAAACATCTTTGAACAAAAAATAATTATAGTTTAAAATAAAGTGCATGGAATCTATTAGAAAATCTATTTGGTTCTTAGGGAGTTCACTTTTTTTGGCATTCTTCCTTTACTCTAACTAGGCCCTTCTGATATGGGATACTGGTACAGAGAGCTGATACGTCATAAGTTACCCAGAGATATTCTGGGTAACATATTGGATTAAAATAAACAACCTACAACCAAATGGTATGAATGTAGACTTAGATATTCAAGCTTTCCTTACCTAAACATAACCTCTTGGTACATACAATCTCTATTTATAATTGCTTGCTACACATAGTTTTTTTTTTTTTAAAACAATGTCCCAACCTATAGTCAATGTATTATTTCCCCCTTTATCATAGTTTATTTATTACCTTAATATTCTTTGCTGGAAAGAAAACATGAAGATTTCAATAAGTTTACTACTTTTACTATCATTTTATTATTCAATATATCTCTTTAAATTATATAGGATTTATTGTGTATGAGTTTATCTGTATACATTTTTTGATATACATGGTCCTATATGTTTCAATATCCTTTGCCAAGTCATTTATCGAATAAGACGAACATACTAGGTTCAGATATCATTAGCTCATGTTTTAGACATTTTTTTTAGATTTGTGCATCAGTTATATCTATAATGTGTCATATTCACCATTATTTTCATTTTGACTTCTTACAAGAGGAATTTTTAATTTTTAATTTTATTTTTAAATTTTATTGTTGCACTGTAATGTATATTTTTATATTGTTTTTTGTAGCGGTTAACAAATAATAGATCTTAAGACCCTTTTCCTTGAATTAACCCACCGGATCGAAAATATTTGTAATAATTATTTGAATATCAGCACTTAATGAATACATAGTGAATTCAATTTTACACATATACTTCATTACGTTTGAAGCACATATAGCTTCGTATTTTAATGGACTACCTTCATATTGGTTACAAACCCTTTGCCGTAATTGCGGGCCTCCCATTCAGCCATAATTTTGTCCAATTAGAACACAAAATCAGCATGACTCGCACATCCGGTTTGGGTTTAAAAGACAAGGGAATTGGTAAGTTTATTTACTCTTGAAAAAGTTCCTACGATTCAGGAACGAAATGTACGTCGAGAATAAGATACTTGTACTCTATCCCCCTCTGAGACTCTGACTGTTTTGGAGTGTCCTTTGAACGTCAGCACAACTGAGGGTGGTGCACTTGTATCCGCATTGCCCCACGGCTTTGTGATTCATTATATCTTGTGACTCACTAGCTGTAGCCGTTTTTTTGGTTTTGTGCAATTTCCTTTTGTATAGATTTTATCTGGTTGACATATACTGGAGCTGACAGCGTTCTTTCATATTATATGAACTTTTAGCAACCAATCAGCAAGCTCTACCCAGGTGCGGAACCAAAGTTGGGACATCTCGTAAGTTTACATTTCTGCTTTTTCATATAAAAGATACCACAAGCTCTATCTGAATCATGAAAGTAAACAAATTTGGGTTCAGTATCCCTTTAAGCATAGAGTAACACAGTTTCTCGTTTTTTCTTTATAATAAACACAAATAACAAACAATAAACAGAAAACTAAAACAAACAAAAATCTGCACCTTGATGTGAATAAAGATTGGGAGCTAAAGTAGGAAATATTCCCTCCTGAGGAATAAAAAGAGGATTATAAATATTTAACTATAGAGGGGGTAATAATAATGTAGTATATAACCTTAAAACAATAACTGTTGTCCGTGTAAGCATACATGAAAGGGGAACTATCAGGCTCCTACTGCTTAAAGTGTATGTAAAGTTTCATCAAGTAGTGCCCGGTTTTTAAAAATAATATTAAAAACGGGGGCACTTTCATTGATGAAACTTTACATTGCACCGTATTTGTAGAATCATACTACTCTTCCTATCCAATCACAGCGTTGTTTTAGGCAATGCATACCCCCGGGGGGAAAGCCATGATTGGAGGATGCCGGAATCGTCATTGCTGACGTAGGAAGAGGCTTGCGATGGGCTGGCGAATTGCTGGAGCGGCTTTCAAGACAAAGAGGTAAGTATTTTCACAAATATGGTGCAAAGTAAAGTTTCTTCAATGAAAGTGCCCCTGTTTTTAATAGTATTTTTAAAAACCGGGCACTACTTGATGAAACTTTACATTCACTATAATATATGAAGTTAAATGGAATAAATTAACATCCTAGTTAGATTAACATTTTGGTATAAGATACATTTGTTTCCATTCAATACTGTCTTGGTTCATAAGAGGAATGACTAAACATTGATTCAGTAAAGTGATGAGTGAAATGACTAAGCAGTTTGCTTGATTAGTTAAGTGTTTGAGGCTTTAAACATCTAAGATTTAGACCTTCAAGAAATATAAATTTTTCAGCCAAAATTAGGTACAGATAGCTCCCTCTGCAAACCAACATTTCTGAAAGGAGTAGGTGATACAAGCCGTATATATCAATGACATAAATATTGAGGATGCTGTTCCAGAATTCAAATGATAGACATTGATCTCCAATTTATGTTGAATTTTGATGCTATATTTCTTATTTGGGAATTGAAAATGTGTTGTCCCTAGGCTAAAGGAATATGATGGTGCAGAGTAACTAGAATAGGCAGAGTGATTCATTATTAAGAAACAGTTAAAAGCTAACACCTAGATTTAGAGTTCTGCGTTAGCCGTCAAAAGCAGCGTTAAGGGGTCCTAACGTTGCTTTTTACCGCCCGCTGGTATTTAGAGTCAGCCAGGAAAGGGTCTAGTGCTCACTTCCCTACCGCGATTCCAGGCTACCACAGATCCCCTTACACCAATTGCGTATCCTATCTTTTCAATGGGATCTGCCTAACGCCAGTATTTGGAGTCTTGGGAGAAGTGAGCAGTAGACCCTCTACCGACAAGACTCCTAACGACAAAAAAAGTCAGTAGTTAAGAGCTTTATGGGCTAACGCGTGAATATAAAGCTCTTAACTACTGTGCTCTAAAGTACACTAACACCCATAAACTACCTATGTACCCCTAAACCGAGGCCCCCCCACATCGCCGCCACTCTAATAAACAAATTTAACCCCTAATCTGCCGACCGGACACCGCCGCCACCTACATTATCCCTATGAACCCCTAATCTGCTGCCCCTAACACCGCCGACCCCTATATTATATTTATTAAACCCTAATCTGCCCCCCCAACGTCGCCGCTACCTAACAACACTTATTAACCCCTAATCTGCCGACCGGACCTTGCCACCACAATAATAAATGTATTAACCCCTAAACCGCTGCACTCCCGCCTCGCAAACACTATAATAAATTTTATTAACCCCTAATCTGCCCTCCCTAACATCGCCGCCACCTACCTACAATTATTAACCCCTAATCTCCCGCCCGCACCGTCGCCGCTACTATAATAAAGTTATTAACCCCTAAACCTAACTCTAACCTTAACCCTAACACCCCCTAACAAAAATTTAGGATTTATATTACAGGTAATTTTGAATTTATTTTAACTAGGTAGCTATTAAATAGGTATTAACTATTTAATAGCTATTGTACCTAGTTAAAATAAATACAAAGTTGCCTGTAAAATAAATATAAATCCTAAAATAGCTACAATGTAATTATTAGTTATATTGTAGCTATATTAGGGTTTATTTTCTAGGTAAGTATTTAGTTTTAAATAGGATTCATTTAGTTAATTTTAGGAATATTATTTTGTTTAATTTAAATTATATTTAACTTAGGGGGGTGTTAGGGTTAGGGTTAGAGTTAGGTTTAGGGGTTAATAACTTTATTATAGTAGCGGCGACGGTGTGGGTGGGAGATTAGGGGTTAATAATTGTAGGTAGGTGGCGGCGATGTTAGGGAGGGCAGATTAGGGGTTAATAAAATTTATTATAGTGTTTGCGAGGCGGGAGTGCGGTGATTTAGGGGTTAATACATTTATTATAGTGGCGACGAGGTCTGGTCGGCAGATTAGGGGTTAATAAGTGTAGGTAAGGTAGCGGTGACGTTGGGGGGGCAGATTAGGGGTTAATAAATATAATATAGGGGTCGGCGGTGTTAGGGGCTGCAGATTAGGGGTTCATAGGGATAATGTAGGTTGCAGTGGTGTCCGGAGCGGCAGATTAGGGGTTAATAGTATAATGCAGGTGTCAGCGATAGCGGGGGCAGCAGGTTAGGGGTTAATAAGTGTAAGGTTAGGGGTGTTTAGACTCGGGGTACATTTTAGGGTGTTAGGTGCAGACTTAGAGAGTGTTTCCCCATAGGAAACAATGAGGCTGCGTTTGGAGCTGAACGCTGCTTTTTTGCAGGTGTTAGGTTTTTTTCAGCCCAAAATGCCCCATTGTTTCCTATGGGGAATCGTGCATGAGCACGTTTTAGCTGGTATTGAGGGTTGAAGTGGAGCTAAATTAGGCTCAACGCACCCTTTTTTGAGCCTAACACAGCCCCTCAGACAACTCTAAATACCAGCGTTGTTTGAAGGGTGCGCTGGGGAAAAAAGCAGCGTTAGCTACGCGGGTCTTTACCGACAAAACTCTAAATCTAGCGGTAAGAAAATAAAACAAAAGATTCATAGCTTGAAGAAAAAAAACAAATGATGCAGCCTCTATCCATCAGTACTTAACTATTGTACTATAAGAAGTTTATGTAAATGCCCAAACTGAATGTTGCTTAAGAGAAATATAAAAAGTTATATTACCAATACAGTAAATTTACATTGAAGAGATACATTGAGATACAGATACAGAATCAGTAGCATTGGAGCTCACATGCATTTTTTATCTCATTCCTCAGTATGTCTAAATGTATACTGTGGGTCAGTAAACATAACAAAAAGATAAATTCAACTAAAGCAGAACATTCAAGGTTATGACTCAGATGAGGGAGATCAAATGCTATTACTGATAACTACACACCAGGAACAATATAGAACTATAAATCTTACCAGAATAACAATAAAACAAGCCTTATTCTGCACAGAATATTTCTTTTGCGCTCTCCCCCTCTCTTTTGCTCTCTCTCTTCCCCTCTCTTTTGCTCTCTCCCCTCTCTTTTGCTCTCTCTCTCCCCCCTCTCTTCTCCCCCTCTCTTTTGCATGCTCTCTCTCTCCCCTCTTTTGTGCTCTCCCCTCTCTTTTGCTCTCTCTCTCCCCTTTCTCCCCCTCTCTTTTGCTGTCTCTCTCCCTCTCTTTTGCTCTCTCTATCTCCCCTCTCTTTTGCTTTCTCTCTCTCCCCTCTCTATTGCTCTCTCTCTCTCCCGTCTCTTTTGTTCTCTCTCCCCCCTCTCTTTTACTCTCTCTCCCCCCCTCTATTTTGCTCTCTCTATCCCCCCTCTTTTGTTCTCTCTCCCCTTTCTTTTGCTCTCTTTACCCCTTCTCTTTTGCTGTCTCTCTCCCCCTCTCTTTTTCTCTTTCTCTCCCCCTCTCTTTTGCTCTCTCTCCCTCCTCTCTCATGCTCTCTCTACTCTCTCTTTTGCTCTCTCTCCCCTTCTCTTCCCCCCTCATTCCCCCCTCTCTTTTGCACTCTCTCTCTCTCCTCTCTTTTCCACGCTCTTTCTCTCCCCATTTGTGCTCTCCCCCCTCTCTTTTGTTCTCTCTCCACTCTCTTTTGCTCTCTCTCTCCCCTTTCTCCCCCTCTCTTTTGTTGTCTCTCTCCCTCTCTTTTGCTCTCTCTCCCCTCTCTTTTGCTCTCTCTCCCCTCTCTTTTTCTCTCTATCCCCGCTCTTTTGTTCTCTCTCCACTTTCTTTTGCTCTCTTTACCCCTTCTCTTTTGCTGTCTCTCTCCCCCTCTCTTTTTCTCTTTCTCTCCCCCTCTCTTTTGCTCTCTCTCTCCCTTCTCTCTCATGCTCTCTCTACCCTCTCTTTTGCTCTCTCTCCCCCTCTCTTCCCCCCTCTTTCCCCCTCTCTTTTGCAATCTCTCTCCCCTCTCTTTTGCACGCTCTTTCTCTCCCCCATTTGTGCTCTCCCCCCTCTCTTTTGTTCTCCACTCTCTTTTGCTCTCTCTCCCCCCTTTCTCCCCCTCTCTTTTGCTGTCTCTCTCCCTCTCTTTTGCTCTCTCTCCCCTCTCTTTTGCTCTCTCTCCCCTCTATTTTTCTCTCTATCCCGTCTCTTTTGTTCTCTCTCTCCCCCTCTCTTTTGCTCTCTCCTCCCTCTCTTTTCGTCCCTCTCTTTTGCGCTCTCTCTACCCCTTTCTTTTGCACTCTCCCCCCTCTCTTTTGCGCTCTCCCTCCTCTCTTTTGCTCTCTCTCTTGCTAGGATTGACTATTGAAACAAATAAAGGGTACTTTCATTCGGCTAAAAAAAAACTTTGTTAAGAGGTGATGTTTTCACCTCTTGCCAATAGCCGTGCGGTAAATCTGGTTTGGCGCCCATGGGAGCCGGATTTACTGCACAGCAAAAAAATTTTTTAGCCGTGGGCTGCTGTAGCAGATAAGAATGGCGATCGATTGAACCAAATAAAGGAGCTTTCTACATGAAGTATCTTATACTTCATGAATGAAAATCCCCTTTATTTGTTTCAATAGTAAATCCTAGCGTTTGTACAATGCTAGGATTGACTTTTCCTTTAACTTTTCTACTTGATTATCAGCACACTGAGTAATACATAAAGACAGATAAGGTAGAATATATATTATCCAGGCAGGATTCAGTTATGATTTGGTTTTTGCTTCACCCAAGGACACTGACAGCACCTACTTGCCATTTAATTTGTATTTGACTGGGAAATGTAAGAGTTATATATTTGTTAAAGGATGACTGCAAGCAGTGTTTGATGCATTATTAAATAAATTATTGCTTAGGTTTCAGATATCCTCTCTTAAATATATGGTTTAGGTTCAATAAAGCTCATATCATGACCCTTCCTAATACTCTTAAGGTCGCTTCTCACAAGAAATTCTCTAAAACGTTCTGTCAGTGCTATGAGATCTTTAACAGGAGTCTATAATCCTTTGTGGAAAAGCATATCTAAAAAGGCTCAGTAGCTGCTTTTTGGTTGCTGCACATATATGCCTCATGTGATTGGCTCACCCATGTGCATTGCTATTTCTTCAACAAAGGTTATCTAAATAATTAAGCAAATTAGATAATAGAAATTAATTGGAATGATGTTTAAAATTGTATTCTGTATATGAATCATGAAAGAAAAATTCTGGGTTGCATGTCCCTTTAAATACTGTAGAACAGACAAAATCTGATTCCAAAAGCAGAGTCAAAAAGAGCAATAGTCTGTAACCAGAAATCACAGCAGTGTCCCCAGGAGACTAGATCAACAAACAGGCAAAGAATAAGGTGAAACCAACCTATATCATCAATAAGCGTCTGTTCCTTTCAAAAATGATGCAGTAACCACAGAGAAAAACGACGCAGAAAGCAACTGCTGCATAAAATGATACAACAAAGCCCAGAAGGTAAATAACAAAATGACACATTGGTCAAACCAGATACTGACAGCTGTGTATCTCACTGAGGGTCTGATGATCAAAAACCCACCAGCATGGAGAGAAAACGCACAAAATCTATGGGATTTTTTTTAGACCTTACTTCTCTCTTTCACATAAAGAGCACTACACAGTGACATAAATATGTCTCAAGATAACATTTCTGTTTCCAAATTTTTTTTACTTATGAGATCATCTTAGATCATCTCGTCCGTGCGCAGAGCTTTAGATCATCTCCCCTGTGCGCAGAGCTTTAGATCATCTCGTCTGTGCGCAGAGCTTTAGATCATCTCGTCTGTGCGCAGAGCTTTAGATCATCTCGTCTGTGTGCAGAGCTTTAGATCATCTCCCCTGTGCGCAGAGCTTTAGATCATCTCCCCTGTGCGCAGAGCTTTAGATCATCTTGTCTGTGCGCAGAGCTTTAGATCATCTCGACTGTGCGCATAGCTTCAGATCATCTCGTCTGTGCGCAGAGCTTTAGATCATCTCGTCTGTGTGCAGAGCTTTAGATCATCACGTCTGTGCGCAGAGCTTTAGATCATCTCGTCCGTGCGCAGAGCTTTAGATCATCTCCCCTGTGCGCAGAGCTTTAGATCATCTCGACTGTGCGCATAGCTTTAGATCATCTCATCTGTGCACAGAGCTTTAGATCATCTCCCCTGTGCGCAGAGCTTTAGATCATCTCCCCTGTGCGCAGAGCTTTAGATCATCTCCCCTGTGCGCAGAGCTTTAGATCATCTCCCCTGTGCGCGGAGCTTTAGATCATCTCCCCTGTGCGCAGAGCTTTAGATCATCTCCCCTGTGCGCAGAGCTTTAGATCATCTCCCCTGTGCGCAGAGCTTTAGATCATCTCGTCTGTGCGCAGAGCTTTAGATCATCTCGTCTGTGCGCAGAGCTTTAGATCATCTCGTCTGTGCGCAGAGCTTTAGATCATCTCGTCTGTGCGCAGAGCTTTAGATCATCTCGTCTGTGCGCAGAGCTTTAGATCATCTCGTCTGTGCGCAGAGCTTTAGATCATCTTGTCTGTGCGCAGAGCTTTAGATCATCACGTCTGTGCGCAGAGCTTTAGATCATCACGTCTGTGCGCAGAGCTTTAGATCATCTCGTCTGTGCGCAGAGCTTTAGATCATCTCGTCTGTGTGCAGAGCTTTAGATCATCTCGTCTGTGTGCAGAGCTTTAGTTCATCTCGTCTGTGCGCAGAGCTTTAGATCATCTCGTCTGTGCGCAGAGCTTTAGATCATCTCATCTGTGTGCAGAGCTTTAGATCATCTCATCTGTGTGCAGAGCTTTAGTTCATCTCGTCTGTGCGCAGAGCTTTAGATCATCTCGTCTGTGCGCAGAGCTTTAGATCATCTCGTCTGTGCGTAGAGCTTTAGATCATCTCGTCTGTGCGCAGAGCTTTAGTTCATCTCGTCTGTGTGCAGAGCTTTAGTTCATCTCGTCTGTGCGCAGAGCTTTAGATCATCTCGTCTGTGCGCAGAGCTTTACATCATTGGCCCCTAAGGGATATAGCCTGCATTTCCATATCAGAAGGCAAGACAGTAAACATTTTAATGTAATTATGCATGAGTGTGCATCCAAATTTGTTTTAAAAGCCTGCAGCATAATTTGAACTTACTTTGTCTTAAAATTCTTTCTTAACTTTTTCAGGAAAATCAGATTTATTGTAAACAATAAAACTTGTATTTAACATACAACCTTATTTCCAAAAAGAAAGTCAATATCATAATCAAGCAGTTTTGTGGCAAACCTAGCCACTTCTGGACTATAACGTGAGAAAGGTTGTCTATAGGCTGTATATTGTGCTATGTAGATGTGACAGACCCTTCTGTCAGCACTGAAAGAGTTAACTGTGTTCAGCTTTAGCCTCAGCTATGGTGCACTGTCATTAATGTTATTGATACACAGTCCATTGTTTAATCAACCTCAGAGAGCAGACCCTAGATGATAAGGAAAGCCAAGTGTGTGTCTGTGTTTAAATTGTTATCAGCTTGAGCAAGGTATTCTATTGTATCATGTAAAAGGGCGTGTTCCCTCCATCTAATGTACAACATTCTTTCAACCCCCCTTCTGGGGGGGGGTCAGACCTGCATAAATACTGGGCATATGAGCCTTAATAAAATTCATTCTGTTTAAAACCTGAAAACTGGCTGGGTTGTGAATTGCTGATTCCCTATGCAGGACATTGTTCCCTGGTGTTAACCCTTGGTATCCGGTTGGTACCGTTACAATTGGTGGCAAGCGACGGAATGAACCTTATCGCCCAGAAGAGCAACTACACAAGCCAGTAACCTCAGGAAGAGGGGGATTACTACAATACTGACTAAGATGGAAGGAGTACCAGGGACCGAAGTGAATGGAGATGGATTATTCTAAGCTAAAGAGACAAACGTAAAAGGAACTGCTAGAAGCCAGGGGAAAGATAGGCAGCAGCAAACCCAAGGCTATATTAATTGCTGAGCTGATGGAGGGAGACAGAGCTCGCAGCGCTACGCCTCCAGCAGCCATGGAGGAGACCCTATACCAGAGGGAAATGAGGACCAGGCTGGAATTTTTACCCCAACCTGTACCACGGGATATGCTATCCGTGGTAATGGCAGATGTGCAGGAGTACGTGATGGCACACAGTCCGCGGAATGCATCCTCCCGAGCAGAATCCATTTTGGACGCACTCAGCAACCCAGTAAGACCCAAAATCCCATACCATGCATTTAAAATGTTTTGTGAGGAGAAGGATGAGATTGATGGGTATTTACAGGATTTTGAGAGACTGTGCGAGTTACATGATTTGGAGCAGTCCGTATGGGTGCCGGTGCTAGCAGGCAAGCTAGCCGGTAGGGCAGCGGAAGCGTATCGCGCTGTACCCAGGGAGGACAGCAAGGATTACGCTAAAGTGAAGAGAGCGATCTTGGAAAGATATGCCATTACCTCAGAGGCATACCGGCGCAAGTTTAGAGGCCTGCGCAAGCCAGAAAGAGATTCCCATGCAGAGTGGGCCCACAAGCTGGATCAAGCATCTCAGGGGTGGATACAGGCCAGCCAAGCTACCACCATGGAAGAATTGCGACAACTGATGCTGTTGGAGCAATTCTTTAACGGCTTGTCCCCAGAAGCCCAAGAATGGGTGAGAGATCGAAAACCCCTCACCTTAACCGAAGCAGCCAGATTAGCAGACCAGCATTTTGATGCCAGGAGGCGCCATGGACTACAGCCTAACAACGGACGGGCTAATATACAATGCCACACCTGCAAGCAGTGGGGACATATGGCACGTGAGTGCACCCAAAATCGGAGCAGACAAGCTTGGAACCAGGTCAGACAGAACCTGGCCCCAAGGGCGGCTGCTCACCATTACCAAACGGAGCCAGCCGCTCATGAGGTGTTGAGCACCCAAGCCGAGGAACCCCTGGGAATTCTGCATGAGGTGATGTCGGTCCAGGGACTTCGGGATTCGGGAGCTACTTTAACCCTGATAGCTCCCCATTTGGTGCCGGATACAGCACCCACTGGCGGATCCGTGGCAGTACGAGGGGCAGGGGGAGCAGTATACCGATTGCCCACTGCTAGAGTGGAGTACAGACCCCCAGTCACCCCAGCAGCTGCCAGTTACCAACCCCCGGCGCACCGCTATACCACACGGCCTCCGGCCACGAACTACCCTCAGAGAGCCCGGTTCAATTCGCGGGGCTACTCACAACCTATTCGGTGCTTTGGATGTAAGCAACTAGGGCACAAAAGACCAGAGTGTCCCCTAAACGCAGCGAATCAAGCACAGTCCTGGAGAAGACCCGCTGGCGGAATCCCACATAATCCTCAGCCTGTGGCCCGCTACGTAGAGGCGCCAGAATGCTGGGGCAGCCTACATGAAGCAGACCCCGTGCAAGCTGCCCACCGGAATAACCGGCAACGGGTTAAAGTGAATGGGAAGGAGGTCAGTTGTCTACGGGATACTGGTGCTACCATGACCTTGCTTCAAGAGAACTTGGTGCCTGAGAAACAGCACACTGGAGACACTGTGGCTGTGAGGGTAGCAGGGGGCACTGTGTTCCGCCTACCTGTTGCCAGGGTACATCTGGATTGGGGAGTGGGCGCTAGACTTGTGAATGTGGGGGTCAAGAAGGACTTACCTGCTGATGTTCTCCTTGGAAATGACTTGGCCCCCCTTGTTTCTGCCTATGCTCCCATGGATCCCGCTGATGTTAACCCTGTGACTACCCAAGCCCAGTCCCTCCTGGAAGAGACGCTTCCATGTTTGGGGTGGGGGCAGTACTGAGCCAAGTTGGAGCAGATGGCGGAGAACACCCCGTAGCTTACTTGAGCCGAAAGTTGTTGCCCCGGACATCCCCAAGCCGATCCGTTGGGATCAGACTGTGTATGCCGGCTTGGTTCTGGGGGAGCATTGTGGCAAACCTAGCCACTTCTGGACTATAACGTGAGAAAGGTTGTCTATAGGCTGTATATTGTGCTATGTAGATGTGACAGACCCTTCTGTCAGCACTGAAAGAGTTAACTGTGTTCAGCTTTAGCCTCAGCTATGGTGCACTGTCATTAATGTTATTGATACACAGTCCATTGTTTAATCAACCTCAGAGAGCAGACCCTAGATGATAAGGAAAGCCAAGTGTGTGTCTGTGTTTAAATTGTTATCAGCTTGAGCAAGGTATTCTATTGTATCATGTAAAAGGGCATGTTCCCTCCATCTAATGTACAACATTCTTTCAACCCCCCTTCTGGGGGGGGGTCAGACCTGCATAAATACTGGGCATATGAGCCTTAATAAAATTCATTCTGTTTAAAACCTGAAAACTGGCTGGGTTGTGAATTGCTGATTCCCTATGCAGGACATTGTTCCCTGGTGTTAACCCTTGGTATCCGGTTGGTACCGTTACAAGTTTTTTTATATTTCTATTGTAAAATGAGTCTCACAGCCTTGGCAGGTGGGCTGGATAGAGGCATTCATTGGGCGTAAGACCGCTGCTCCTTAACTCGTCCACCACCTCTGAGGTGGCGAACCGAAATTATCTTGATCAGTTACGATCGGGAAAATTGACACCCCCTGCTAGTGGCTGATTGGCTGCGAATGAGCAGGGGGCGACTTTGCACAAGCATTTCATTAGAAATGATTGTGCAATATTAAATGCTGACAGAGTATGCTGTCGGCATTTAGCAATGTCAGGCAGACGTGATCATATACGACATTTAATAAATAGGCCCCCAGGTCTCAAGTAGACACGTTAGGACGTTCTTGTTGTTCTTAGCTCACTCCTGAGCTTTTTTGTACCCTGTAACTGTTTGCAAGACTTACAATAAAGTCCATTTTTACTTGCACCAAGCCCTGCGGATGTATTGTGTCCTATTACAGGTAACCTCTTGATATATTCAAGTAGACACGTGCAATGCTAAAAAATATGTTTTGTTTCATTTTCATTAGTTAAATAAATAATTTTGTTTCAGCAATTTAAGTTTTAAAAAAATTGTTTCAGAAGATTAGTTATGTTAACTTAAATCGTATTTTTGGATCTGTTTGTTTTTTCTGATCCATTCTTTATTCATATGCATTATTCTGTTCTGAAGTTTAGAATAAGATAGAATAATGCATATGAATAAAGAATGGATCTGAAAAAAAGAAAGGATCCGATTGAACTAAATAAACCTATTAACCCCTAAACAGCCGCCCCCCCCACATCTCCAAAACTACCTAAACCTATTAACCCCTAAACCGCAGTTCCCCGACATTGCAGACACTAACTAAATTACTAAATAAAGCTATTAACCCCTAAACCACAGTTCCCCGACATCGCAGACACTAACTAAACCTATTAACCCCTAAACCGCCGTTCCCAAACATTGGTGACACTAACTAAACCTATTAACCTCTAAACCACTGTTCCCAAACATCGCTGACACTAACTAAACCTATTAACCCGTAAACCGTTGTTCCCCGACATCACTGACACTAACAAATCTATTAACCCCTAAACCGCGGTTCCCAAACATCTCCCACACACACTATCTAAACCTATTAACCCCTAAACCGCAGTTCCCCGATTAACTAAATCACTAAATAAAGCTATTAAACCCTAAACCATAGTTCCCCGACATCGCCACGACTAACTAAACCTATTAACCCCTAAACCGCCATTCCCAAACATCGCAGACACTAATTAAACCTATTAACTACTAAACCGCAGTTCCCGACATAGCCGACACTAACTGAAACACTAAATAAACCTATTAACCCCTAAACTGCGGTTCCCAAACATCACCAACACTAACTAAAGCTATTAACCCCTAAACCGCCATTCCCAAACATCGCCGACACTAAGGAAAACACTAAATAAACCTATTAACTCCTAAACCGCTGTTCCCAAACATCGCCAAAACTAACTAAACCTATTAACCCCTAAACCACCGGCCCCCACAACGCAACAACCTAAATTAAACTATATTAACCCCTAAACCTAACACCCCCTAACTTTAACATTATTAAAATAGACCTAAATTCAAGTTACAATTATTAACTAACTACCTATTTAAAAATAAATGTAAATTTACCTGTGAAATAAAAATAAGACCTAAACTAGCTACAATATAACTATTTACTAACTACCTAGTTAAAATAAATACAAACTTTCCTGTGTAATAAAAATAAAACCTAAGCTTACACTAATAAAACCTAATATTACTAAAAATAAAAAACCTAACATTACAAAAAAATTAAAAAAATAACATTACTAAAAAATAAAAACTACCATTACAAAAAATAACAAATGAAATTATCCAAAACAATAAAAATTATTCCTATTCTAATACCATGGTTTTTTAAAAAAAAAACACCCCAAAATAAAAAACTAATCTATAATAAACTACCAATGGCCCTTAAAAGGGCCTTTTGTAGGGTATTGCCCTAAAGTTAACAACTCTTTTGCAAAAAATTAAAACAAACACCCCCTAACATTACAAACCCCCACAAAATAAAAAAAAAACTAAATAAAATAAAACTAACCTACCCATTGCCCTGAAAAGGGCATTTGTATGGGCATTGCCCTTAAAAGAGCATTCAGCTCTTTTTCGGCCCATTAAAATAAAAAAGTCCTAATCTAAAAAAAAAAAACACCCCAAAAATACAAAAAAAAAAATAACCCCAAAATCGGTACTCACAGTTGCTGAAGTCTGGCGAACGGTCTTCATCCCAACGGCGAAGCATCTTCATCCAGGCAGCTCCATGTTCATCCATCTCGGGACCTGCATCTTCTTCATCCCTGCGGAGACGGAGTGGTGGTCCTGGCGGAAGTCCATCGGTCCGGCGGGGAGGTCCTCTTCATGCGAAAGTCCGTTGCACACTGAGAATTCAATGCAAGGTACCCCTTTATATTGGGGTATGTTGCGTTCCTATTGGCTGAAAATTAAAATCAGCCAATAGGAATGAGAGCTGCTTAAATCCTTTTGGCTGTTTAAATCAATGCCCATACAAATGGCCTTTTCAGGGCAATGGGCAGATTATTTTTTTTTTTTTTTTAGTTAGGTTCTTTTTATTTTGTGGGTTTTGGGGGTGGGGGTTTGTAATGTTAGGGGTTGTTTGTTTTAATTTTTTCAAAAGAGCTTTTAACTTTAGGGCAATGTCCTACAGAAGGCCCTTTTAAGGGCCATTGGTAGTTTATTATAGATTAGTTTTTTTATTTTGTGGTGTTTATTTTTTTTTTTAAACGGGGTATAGAATAGGAATAATTATTTTTTTGGGATAATTTCGTTTTTTATTTTTTGTAAAGGTTGTTTTTTTTTTAATAACATAACAGAGGGGCGCCTCATGTGTGTATCAGCATATTCAATGTGGAAAGGAAAGAACTTCAAGCCAAATCAGTACTCACATTTGGTACAAGTACACTTATGTACTGGTAACTCAGGGTGTACCGGCTAACCCTCTTTCGGCTCCAGGAGTACAGCAGGTAGTTCTGGTGCGGTCCAAACCACTAAGCAAGCGGTTGACTCAAGGTGTTCAAAAAGGTGCTTCCACAATGCTTGTGATAAAACAACTTGTTTATTAAACCAATTACAAGCAGTGGATATAGAGGGCATGGACAATATACCCCCTATTTATGCGACACGTTTCTCAGCCTTAGCATCGGCTGTTTCCTCAGGCATAAAGCACCTTGAAACAAGCACACAATTTAAAATAAACTCTATATATAAACTCATAAAGTATATATATTTTTACCTCTATATATATAATGTTAGGTTTTTTATTTTTTGTAATGTTAGGTTTTATTAGTTTAAGCTTGAGTTTTATTTTTATTTCACAGGTAAGTTTGTATTCATTTTAAATAGGTAGTTAGTTACTAATTGTAACTTTAATTTAGGTCTATTTTAATTATGTTAAATTAAGGGGGTGTTAGGTTTAGTGGTTAATAGTTTAATTTAGGTTATTGCGATGTGGGGGCCGGCGGTTTAGGGGTTAATAGGTTTAGTTAGTGTTGGCGATGTTTGGGAACAGCAGTTTAAGGGTTAATAGGTTTAGTTAGTGTTGGCGAAGTTTGGGAACAGCGGTTTAAAGATTAATAGGTTTATTTAGTGTTTCAGTTAGTGTTGGTGATATTGGGGAACTGCGGATTAGGGGTTAATAGGTTTAGTCAGTGTTGGCAATGTTGGGAACGGAGGTTTAGGGGTTAATAGGTTTATATAGTGATTAAGTTGGTGCCGGCGATGTCGGGGAACGGCGGTTTAGGGGTTAATAGCTTTATTTTGTGATTTAGTTTGTGTCGGCATTGTCGGGGAATGGCGGTTTAGGGGTTAATAGCTTTATTTAGTGATTTAGTTAGTGTCGGCAATGTCGGGGAACTGCGGATTAGATTAGAACAATGAAAAATTCTGAATATGAATAATAGATCCGAAAATTCGGAAACTGATTTAATCATTTTCAAAAAAAAATCGGGATTTTAGTTATGGTGCCAATTCAGAAATTCGGATGCATTTGAATCTCCAATTCGACCAAAAGCGAAATTCAGCCGAAACGAAACGCACATGTCTAGTCTCAAGTTACTCTAAATGTTCTAGTACAGTTTCAGCTTTCACTACTAGTTTCAAGATAAATCTAAGGAATCTGTACTTTTTAATTGTTTTGCTGAATTCTCTGTGAGCCGCATCTTGTTCACAGGATCTTTTCAGTTGCAAAATAAATATTTCATACATTCAGCTGATCTTTATTTGCCTAACACTACAAACATCCTCTTTAATGAGTGTCCAGAGAATATTTTTCTTACCAGCGCAAACTCTCATTTCAGCATCTCCCAAAAATTTTTTTAGTAGAGATGCACAATCAAAATCAGATATTTGTTTTGTTTTAATGCGACGAATATTCAAATGAATGCACAAACCAAATTTAACCCCTTAACGACCGAGGACGTGCAGGGTACGTCCTCAAAAAAAAGGCAGTTAACGCCTGAGAACGTACCCTGCACGTCCTCGGTGTGGAAAGCAGCTGGAAGCGATCCTGCTCGCTTCCAGCTGCTTTCCGGTTATTGCAGTGATGCCTCGATATGGAGGCATCCTGCAATAACTCTAGATTGCCATCCGATGCAGAGAGAGCCACTCTGTGGCCCTCTCTGCACCGGACATCGATGGCCGGTATCGTTGGTGAGTGGGAGCCGACTTGGGAGGCGGGTGGGCGGCCATCGATGGGCCGGGTAATGTAGAGGGGGGCGGGATCGGGGGCAGGGCCGATGGGGGCGCGCACGGGCGCGCGCGCGTGCACGGGGGGCGGCAGGCGGGCGCGTGCACGGGGCGGGAGCGGGTGGGAACGCTACACTACAGAAACTATAACTTATAAAAAGTTTGAGAAATGCTGTATTTAAATTAATAATATATATAAATCGGAGGTATCTAGGAGGGGGTGGGGGGTTGGTCTTTGGTGGGGCAGGGAGCTACACTACAGAAAAGGGGAAAAAATAAAAAATATCAGTAATTTTATTCTAAACTGGGTACTGGCAGACAGCTGCCAGTACCCAAGATGGCGGCCATTAAGGCAGAGGGGGAGAGTTAGAGAGCTGTTTGGTGGGGGATCAGTCAGGTTGGGGGCTAAAGGGGGGTCCTACAGAGCAGCATATGTAAATATGCCTTTTCTTTTAAAAAAAAAAAAGCCCAAATATAGCTTTTATTTTAGTACTGGCAGAGTTTCTGCCAGTACTTAAGATGGCGGGGACAATTGTGGGGTGGGGGAGGGAAGAGAGCTGTTTGGGAGGGATCAGGGGGTCTGATGTTTCAGGTGGGAGGCTAAGCTCTACACTAAAGCTAAAATTAACCCTGCAATCTCCCTAAAAGCTACCGAATTAACCCCTTCACTGCTAGCCATAATACGTGTGAGTACCAAAAAGCAACGCCAAAGCCATATGTGTCTGCTATTTCTGAACAAAGGGGATAACAGAGAAAAATGTACAACCATTTATGCCATAATTGCACAAGCTGTTTGTAAATAATTTCAGTGAGAAACAAAAAGTTTGTGAAAAAGGGAACTTTTTTTTTTATTTGATCGCATTTGGCGGTGAAATGGTGGCATGCAATATACCAAAATGGGCCTAGATCAATACTTTGGGTTGTCTGCTACACTACACTAAAGCTAAAATTAACCCTACAAGCTCCCTACAAGCTCCCTAATTAATCCCTGCACTGCTGGGCATAATACACGTGTGGTGCACAGCGGCATTTAGCGGCCTTCTATTTACCAAAAAGCAATGCCAAAGCCATATATGTCTGCTATTTCTGAACAATGGGGATCCCAGAGAAAAATTTACAACCATTTATGCCATAATTGCACAAGCTGTTTGTAAATAATTTCAGTGAGAAACCGAAAGTTTGTGAAAAAGTGAACGATTTTTTGTATTTGATCGCATTTGGTGGTGAAATGGCGGCATGAAATATACCAAAATTGGCCTAGATCAATACTTTGGGATGTCTTCTAAAAAAAAATATATACATGTCAAGGGATATTCAGGGATTCCTGAAAGATATCAGTGTCCCAATGTAACTAGCGCTAATCTTGAATAAAATGGTTTGGAAATAGCAAAGTGCTACTTGTATTTATGGCCCTATAACTTGCAAAAAAAGCAAAGAACATGTAAACATTGGGTATTTCTAAACTCAGGACAAAATTTAGAAACTATTTAGCATGGGTGTTTTTTGGTGGTTGTAGATGTGTAACAGATTTTGGGGGTCAAAGTTAGAAAAAGTGTTTTTTTTCCATTTTTTTCTCATATTTTATAATTTTTTTTACAATAAATTATAAGATATGATGAAAATAATGGTATCTCTGGAAAGTCCATTTAATGGCGAGAAAAACGGTATATAATATGTGTGGGTACAGTAAATGTGTAAGAGGAAAATTACAGCTAAACACAAACACAGCAGAAATGTAAAAATAGCCTTGGTCCCAAACGGACAGAAAATGGAAAAGTGCTGTGGTCATTAAGGGGTTAAAGAAAATGAAAAAATACTGACAAGATTCTTCAGTATTTATTTGTTTTCTTGAAATTACTTTTAAGGGATTAATACTTAGCTTTTGCGTGCTGGAGAGCCACGCTAACCTGGGTCAATTCTTTACAGAGCCCTGAATACGCTAATAGAATGCTCCTCCTGTTTGTGCGGTGGCACTAAAGGGAATGGTGCTTTAGAGCAGGCCCTTGAAACCGGCTGCGCTAAGACTCCTATTTATGCAGCCGGGGTTCTGTTAACCCCTTAATGACCAGACCATTTTTCAATTTTCTTACCCTTAAGGACAAAGGCTATTTTTACATTTCTGCTGTGTTTTTGTTTAGCTGTAATTTTCCTCTTACTCATTTACTGTACCCACACATATTATATACCGTTTTTCTCGCCATTAAATGGACTTTCAAAAGATACCATTTGTTTTTATCATATCTTATAATTTACTTTAAAAAATTATAAAATATGAGGGAAAAATGGAAAAAACACACTTTTTCTAACTTTGACCCCCAAAATCTGTTACACATCTACAATCACCAAAAAACACCCATGCTAACTAGTTTCTAAATTTTGTCCTGAGTTTAGAAATACCCAATGTTTACATGTTCTTTGCTTTTTTTGCAAGTTATAGGGCAATAAGTACAAGTAGCACTTTGCTATTTTCAAACCATTTTTTTTTTTTTTTAAATTAGCGATAGTTACATTGGAACCCTGATGTCTGTCAGGAAAACCTGAATAACCCTTGACATGAATATATATTTTTTTTTAGAAGACATCCCAAAGTATTGATCTAGGTCCATTTTGGTATATTTCATGTGTACCATTTCACCGCCAAATGCGATCAAATTAAAAAAAAAAAGTTAACTTTTCACAAATTTTGTCACAAACTTTAGGTTTCCCACTGAAATTATTTACAAACAATTATGGCACAAATGGTTGTAAATGCTTCTCTGGGATCCCCTTTGTTCAGAAATAGTAGACTTATATGGCTTTGGGGTTGCTTTTTGGTAATTAGAAGGCCGCTAAATGCCGCTGCGCACCACACGTGTTTTATGCCGAGCAGTGAAGGGGTTAATTAGGGAGCTTGTAGGGAGCTTGTATAGTGTGGTAGACAACCCCAAGTATTGATCTAGGCCCATTTTGGTATATTTCATGCCACCATTTCACTGCCAAATGCGAGCAAATGAAAAAAAAAATTAATTTTTCACAATTTTAGGTTTCTCACTGAAATTATTTACAAACAGCTTGTGCTATTATGGCACAAATTGTTGTAAAAGCTTCTCTGGGATCCCCTTTGTTCAGAAATAGCAGACTTATATGGCTTTGGCGTTGCTTTTTGGTAATTAGAAGGCCACTAAATGCTGCTGTGCACCACACGTGAATTATGCCCAGCAGTGAAGGAGTTAATTAGGTAGCTTCTAGGGAGCTTGCAGGGTTAATTTTAGCTTTAGGGTAGAGATCAGCCTCCCACCTGAAACATCCCACCCCCTAATCCCTCCCAAACAGCTCTCTTCCCTCCCCCACCCCACAATTGTCCCCGCCAGTCTGCCAGTACTAAATAAAAGGAGTTTTTTTTTTTTTTTTTAAATAAAAATAATAAAATATTTTAGCTGTGATGGACCCCTGCCTTAGCCCCAACCTCCCTGATCCCCAGCTCTCAAACCCTCTCCCCTACCTAATTGCCGCCATCTTGGGTACTGGCAGCTGTCTGCCAGTACCCAGTTTGCTCCCAAAAACAAAAGTTTTTTTTTTTCTTTTGCACTTTTTAATTTTTTCTGTAGTGTAGCAGCCCCCCCCCCACAATACCTCCCCCTCCTAGATCCTTTTATATTTATTTTTTTTTAATCTTTTTCCCCCCTCTCCCTCCTCATTGGTGTCAGTGGCTAATGCGCGCTTACACACACACACGCGCGCACGCTCCCCCGCAGGCCCCCCGCACGCTCCCGGCACCCGGCGTCCACATTGCACTTTACAGGAACCGGATGCCGGGTAGCAATTGGCCGCCCACCCGCCTCCCTGTTATGCTCCCACCCACCAACAAACGGCACCATGGCTACAGGTGCAGAGAGGGCCACAGAGTGGCTTTCTCTGCATCGGAGTCTTCTAAAAAGGTATTGCAGGATGCCTCCATATCGAGGCATCACTGCAATACCCTGAGAGCTGCTGGAAGCAATTGCGATCGCTTCCAGCACTCTGTTAGACAACTGACGTACCAGGTACGTCTATTGTCATTAACTGTTCGTTTTTGCATGACATACCTGGTACGTCAGTTGTCATTAAGGGGTTAAAGAGAGGAGCGTGTTAGAGCGGCCTCCAGTATGCAAAAGGTAAATATAAACTTACAGCAGTGAACTTTTTCACCTGTATTTTTTAAACATTTACATTTATTTGACGAAAGCGAATGTATATACATCTATATATATGTCCCTTTCCCAGTTAATTCCTTAGATGAGGTCTTCTTAATTACTAACTCTGCAATTATTAACTCTGCAATTATTAACTCTGTAACTATTATATTTTTTATGGAAATTTTTGGGATCTATTATTCTTTAAAAATATATTTCTTTAATAATGTACAATTGATTGGGATTTTCTATATATCATATATAGGTTAGTTATAATTTATATACTCAGATCTCTCATATAACAATTGTGTATACTTTCTATGTTTACTTTTTTGATTCATCATCTAAATATTTAATTTACTAAAGTTTATTAGGTTGATTTTGATTTTGCACATATTATTATTTTTCTAATGCATGTAATGAAATTTCAATGTTTTTTGTGAGTTTGTTTTTATCCTAATTTATTTCATGTGTGTGGGCATGAAGTAGTTAATCCAATTACTACTTCAACCTATAAACATGTGGGTTTTAGACACAGACAATAGTCTATGAGTAAGCGCCCACTGAGGTGCGAAACATGTCAGACGTTCTGCTCACTTGCTGCCGTGTCTGTCTATTCTTTTAAAATTGAATAAGAATAAGACTTTATATTTTACTTCTACGTCTGGAGTAGTACCTGCCTATCCCCTTCCTGTTTTGTAAATATAAACTTACAGCAGTGAACTTTTTCACCTGTATTTTTTAAACATTTACATTTATTTAACGAAAGCGAATATAAATGTTTAAAAAAAACTAAATTTTAGCGGCTGCATGTCTCTGATATGTTCAGCTATCTCCCAGCAAAATTGAGAATAGAAGTAAATTGGAAAGTTGTTTAAAATTTTATGTTCTTTTGGAATCATAAAAGCAATCGTTTGTGTTTAATGTCCCTTTAATACAATAGCAAGGCTATATCAGGGAGCTTGTGTGGGAAGTACCTGAATTTTGTCTTTGGAGCTGCTTTCCATTCTTATCATTCTCATATTTTTATAAATCTCTTGTACTAGAGGGGCCTGTTTTATTGTTTTTTGTTTTTTTATAAACAACAGTTTGTGGCCTTGAATATATATATATTCTTGTTTTTCTCTCCATAAATGTATCTAATCTCCTATTGTGTATGAGTTGTGTTTATAGATGTGCATGTTTTAACTGTTAAAAGCAAAATTATAAGGTGTTCAAAAAAAACTGCTATTTTGTATTCCTGCACCAGCAGCAGCATAATCATAATCCTGCTATTTTGTATTCCTGCAGCAGCATAATCATAATCCTGCTATTTTGTATTCCTGCACCAACATATTCATACTCCTGCTAACTTGTATTCCTGCATCAGCAGCAGCGTAATCGTAATTCTGCTATTTTATATTCCTGCACCAACAGCAGCATAATCATAGTCCTGCTATCTTGTATTCCTGCACCAACAGCACTATAATCAAATTACTGCTATCTTGTATTCCTGCAGCAGCATAATCATAGTCCTGCTATCTTGTATTCCTGCAGCAGCATAATGATCAGTAGCAGATATGCTGCTACCGGTACAGGAATAGAAGATAGCAGTATTATTTATGCTGCTGCTATTGCAGGAATACAAAATAGCAGGACTATAATTATACTGGTGCAGGAATACAAGATAGCAGGATTATGATTATGCTACTGTTGGTGCAGGAATACAAGATATCAGGACTATGATTATGCAGCTGCTGGTGCAGGAATACAAAATATCAGGACTATGGTTATACTGGTGCAGGAATACAAGATAACAGGACTATGATTATGATGCAGCTGGTGCTGGATTACAAGATATCAGATTATTATTATGCTGTTGCAGGTGCAGGAATATAAAATAGCATTACTATGATTATCCTGCTGCTGGTGCAGGAATACAAGACAGCATGACGATTATTAGACTGGTGCAGAAATACAAGATATCAGGACTATAATTGTACTGGTATAGAAATACAAGATAGCAGGATTATGATTATGCTACTGTTGGTTCAGGAATACAAGGTAGCAGAACTATGATTATACTGGTGCAGGAATACAAGATATCAGGACTGATTATACTGGTGCCGGAATACAAGATAGCAGGAATATGATTATACTGGTCCAGGAATACAAGATAGCAGGACTATAATTATACTGGTGCAGGAATACAACATAGCAGGATTATGATTATGCTACTGTTGGTGCAGGAATACAATATATCAGGAGTATAATTATGCTGGTGCAGAAATACAAGATAGCAGGATTATGAATATGTTGCTGCTGGTGCAGAAATACAAGATAGCAGACTATGATTATGCTGCTACTGGTGCAGGAATAGAATATAGCAGGATTACGATTATGCTGCTGCTGGTGCAGGAGTACAAGATAGCAGGACTATAATAATACTGGTGCAGGAATACAAGATAGCAGGATTATGATTATGCTACTGTTGGTACAGGAATACAAGATATCAGGACTATGATTATGCTGCTGGTGCAGGAATATAAGATAGCAGGGCAATGATTATAATGCTGCTGGTGCAGGAATACAAACTAGCAGGACTATGATTATTCTGCTGCAGGAATACAAGATAGCAGGACTATGATTATGCTGCTCCTGGTGCAGGAATACAATATATCAGCACTATGATAATGCACCTGCAGGAATACAAAATAGTAGACTATCATTATGCTGCTGCTGCTGCTGCTGGCACAGGAATACAAGATAGCAGACTATGATTATGCTGCTGCCAGAATACAAAATAGAAAACTATGATTATGCTGCTGCAGGAATAAAAAATTGCAGACTATCGTTATGCTGCTGCAGGAATACAAGATAGCAGGAATATGATTATGCTGCAGGAATACAAAATAGCAGGACTATGACTAGGTTGGTGCAGGAATACAATATAGCAAGATTATAATTATACTGGCGCAGGAATACAAGATAGCAGGATTATGATTATGCTGTTGCTGGTGCAGGAATAAAAGATAGCAGGACTATAATTATGCTACTGCTGGTGCAGAAATACAAAATAGCAGGACTATGATTATGCTGCTGCAGGAATACAAGATAGCAGACAATGATTATGATGCTGCAGGAATACAAAATTGCAGACTATCGTTATGCTGCTGCTGGTGCAGGAATACAAGATAGCAGGACTATGTTTATGCTGCAAGAATACAAGATAGCATGACTATGACTAGGTTGGTGCAGGAATATGCACTGTGTGTAGTTCTCAAGTGTGCTAGTTCATAAGTGTAGAGAGAGTTATAACAACGGAGTTAGACAAAGGAGTGGACAACAGAAAGAAGTACTTTCAAATTCAAACAATTAAATGCAAACATGCTACACTTTCTAATATCTGCTTTAACCTTTTCCTCCCTTCTCCTTAAAGTCACAGCTCTTCCTTTCACAAACAGCACTCAGAACATTCATATTTCTTCTTCCCTTCTACCTTCCCCCCTCTACAACACACATGAACTTTATTCCTATCTCACATCCCTCAGCCAGCCATGCTTTACTAATCAAAAAATTAAACACTCACATAAGACACATTCTCATCTCCTTTCACTCACCATCTTTCTTCTTCTTGCAGCTGGGGATGTCTCGCCTAACCCAGGTCCACCCCAAATGACACTTCATACACCTTGCACACGAAACCCTCTAAACCTCATTAACTGCACCTCTATTAGTACACCACAATTCTCGTGTGCCCTTTGGAATGCACGCTCGGTATGCAATAAGCTTACATCTATTCACGACCTATTTATTTCACGTTCACTTAACCTGTTAGCCCTCACTGAAACTTGGCTCTCCTCCTCTAACACAACTGCTGTAGCCTCTCTGTCCTATGGCTGCCTGCACTTCAGTCACACTCCCAGGCCTGGAGACAAACAAGGAGGAGGAGTAGGAATTCTCCTGTCTCCACACAGTACCTTTCACTGCATTCCTTCACCCCCCTCTCTTTCCTTCTTATCTTTTGAAGTTCACGCTATCCGCCTCTTCTCCCCTATAGCTCTTCGTGTTGCAGTTATCTATCGGCCCCCTGGCCCAGCATCACAATTTCAGGACCACTTTGAAGCCTGGCTTCCACATTTTCTCTCTTCTAATGTCCCTTCTCTCATCTTAGGGGACTTTAACATACCCCTTGATAAGCCTAACACGCCTGCTGCCTCTAAACTTCTATCCCTTACCACCTCTTTAGGCCTGTCCCAGTGGACAACATCTCCAACACACTGTGAAGGCAACTCCATAGACCTGGTCTTCACAAATCTCTGTGCCGTTTCCAAGTCTCTTAACTTCCCCTTTCCTCTCTCTGACCACCATCTATTAACATTCTCTCTCACTCTACCTGCTACATCTTTGCAAGCCCCCAAAAAAATGCTACCTCACAGGAATTTAAATGACTTGGATCTCACAGACTTTTCCACTCAACTGAGTCCTCTCCTCTCTGACATTTCATCCCTCTCTTGCCCAACCCTCGTGAGTCTACAGTATAATTCGGCACTAAAATCAACACTTGACAAAACTGCACCCTCCACTCTTCGACGTACATCAATCACTCGACTGCAACCGTGGCACACTAAACAGACCAGATATCTTCAGCGATGCTCTCGGGCCGCTGAACGGCAGTGGAGGAAATCACGCACCTTTGCTGATTTCCAACATTATAAATTCACCCTTAAGTCCTACAACTCTGCGCTCAGCCTGGCAAAACAAGTCTATTTCTCCTCCCTCGTGTCATCTCACGCATCCAACCCCAGAAAACTGTTCTCAACCTTTAACTCCCTTCTACGTCCGCCTGCCCCCCCCGCCCACTACCAACCTCACTGCTCAAATTATTGCTGATCACTTCAAAAATAAAATTGACACCATTAGAAAAGAGATCTGCACCTCGCACCCCGCAAACCCAGCGATCCTACCCACCCCTTCTATTAACAAAAATCTATGCTATTTCCCTCCTGTAACAGAGGAAGAAGTCTCTGCACTCCTATCCTCGGCTCATCTCACAACCTGCCCACTTGACCCTATTCCTTCACGACTTATTCCCCTTCTCTCTGCTTCACTAACCCCTACCCTAACTTATCTCTTTAACCAATCCCTCACTGCTGGCACATTTCCTGACACATTCAAACATGCGACAATCATACCAATCCTAAAAAAGCCCTTGCTTGACCCCTCCACGCCTTCTAACTATCGACCAGTCTCCTTACTTCCCTTTGCTTCAAAATTATTGGAACGACTAGTCTATAATCGGCTAACTCAATTTCTCACAACTAACTCCTTACTTGATCCACTACAATCTGGTTTCCGCCCTAAACACTCAACAGAAACCGCTCTTGCTAAAGTAACAAATGACCTGTTATCAGCCAAAGCAAAAGGCCATTACTCATTACTAATTCTTCTTGACCTGTCCGCAGCTTTTGACACAGTTAACCATCCTCTCCTCCTAAAAATACTACATTCATTTGGCATCCAAGACACAGCCCTCTCCTGGTTTGCATCATATCTTTCAAACCGCTCGTTTTCAGTTTCCTTTAACAACACATCTTGTGATCCTATGCCTCTCTCAGTTGGAGTACCGCAAGGCTCTGTCTTGGGTCCCTTGCTTTTCTCTCTTTATACATCCTGCCTTGGAAAACTTATAGCCTCCTTTGGATTCCAGTACCACCTATATGCTGATGATACCCAAATCTATCTTTCCTCTCCTGATATCTCTCCCTCTTTACTCAACCAGATTTCTGACTGCCTCTCTGCAATTTTCTCTTGGATGTCTTCACACTACCTCCAACTCAATCTGTCCAAAACTGAGCTGCTTCTTATTCCCCCCCTCTTCGAGACATCCAACACCTGACATTTCTCTGATGGTTGGAGACTCTATTCTCAACACCTCACCCCAGGTCCGCTGCCTTGGGGTCACACTAGACTCAGAACTCACATTCAACCCACATATACAAACGCTTACCAAATCCTGCCGGTCACACCTACGCAACATTTCCAGAATTCGTCCCTTCCTTACTCAAAATACTACAAAAATACTTATTCATTCCCTCATCCTGTCACGCATTGATTATTGCAATCTACTCTTAAATGGCCTTCCAAAACACCGCCTCTCCTCCCTCCAATCTATTATGAATGCTTCTGCTAGACTCATCCACCTAAGTCGACGATCTACATCAGCTGCTCCGCTCTGCCAGACTCTACACTGGCTCCCCATACACTCCAGAATACAGTTTAAAGTATTAACCCTAACTTACAAAGCACTCAACAGTCTAACTCCCAACTATATCTCCTCTCTCATCGTGAAATACTCCCCATCCCGTCCTCTTCGATCAAACTCTGACCTACGTCTCTACACTCCTGTTATCTCTACATCCCACTCCCGCCTCCAAGACTTCGCACGTGCTGCTCCTGTCCTCTGGAACTCTCTACCCCGCTCCATCAGACTGTCTCTAACCTTGTATAGCTTCAGAAGATCCTTGAAAACCCACCTATTCAGAGAGGCTTACCACCTCTCCTCCATCCCGCATCCGGACCAAGCTAATACATGTACATGAACTGCCGGACTCACTGCTGCAAATACAACCGATGTAACAAGCTACCCCAACCTTATGTCTCTGCACCCTAAACCTATAGACTGTGAGCTCTCCGGGGCAGGGCCCTCTTCATCCTGTGCTAGATTTGTTTAGTCTTGTTATGTTTTGTATTGTATCACAGATCTTTGTCATTGTATACCCCCATCATTGTACCCAGTGCTACGGAATTTGGTGGCGCTATACAAATAAATGATAATAATAATAATAATAATAATAGCAGGATTATAATTATACTGGTGCAGGAATACAAGATAGCAGGATTATGATTATGCTGTTGCTGGTGCAGGAATACAAGATAGCAGGACTATGATTATGCTGCTGCTGGTGCAGAAATACAAAATAGCAGGACTATGATTATGCTGCTGTAGGAATAAAAAATTGCAGACTATAGTTATGCTGCTGCTGGTGCAGGAATACAAGATAGCAGGATATGATTATGCTGCAGGAATACAAGATAGCAGGACTATGACTAGGTTGGTGCAGGAATACAAGATAGCAGGACTATAATTATGCTGCTGTTGATGCAGAAATACAAAATAAGAGGACGATGATTATGCTGCTGCAGGAATACAAAATAGCAGGACTATGATTATGCTGCTGCTGGTGATGGAATACAAGATAGCAGGACTATGATTATGCTGCTGTTGGTGCAGGAATACAAAATAGCAGGACTATGATTATGCTGCTGCTGGTGATGGAATACAAGATAGCAGGACTATGATTATGCTGCTGCAGAAATACAAAATAACAGACTATGACTATGCTGCTGCTGGTGCAATAATACAAGATATCAGACTATGATTATGCTGCTGCAGGAATACAAATTTGCAGACTGTGATTATGCTGCTTCTGGTGCAGGAATAAAAGACAGCAGGACTATGATTATGCTGCTGCAGGAATACAAGATAGCAGGACTATGATTATGCTGGTGCAGGAATCCAAAATAGCAGGATTATGATTATGCTGCTGCTGGAATACAAAATAGCAGGACTATGATTATGCTGCTGCTGGTGCAGGAATACAAGATAGCAGGTCTATGATTATGCTGCTTCTGGTGCAGGAATATAAAATAGAAGGATTATAATTATGCTACTGCTGGTGCAGGTATACAAGATATCAAGACTATGATTATGCTGCTGCTGGTGCAGGAATACAAGATAGCAGGACTATTATTATGCTGCTGCTGGTGCAGGAATACAAGATAGCAGGACTATGATTATGCTGCTGCTGGTGCAGGAATACTAAATAGCAGGACTATGATTATGTTGCTTCTGGTGCAGGAATACTAGATAGCAGGACTATGATTACACTGCTGCAGGAATAAAAAAAATAGCCGACTATGACTATGCTGCTGCAGGAATACAAGATAGCAGACAATGATTATGATGCTGCAGGAATACAAAATCCCAGACTATCATTATGCTGCTGCTGGCGCAGGAATACAAGATAGCAGACTATGATTATGCTGCTGCCGGAATACAAAATAGCAGACTATGATTATGCTGCTGCAGGAATAAAAAATTACAGACTATCATTATGCTGCTGCTGTTGCAGGACTACAAGATAGCAGGACTATGATTATGCTGCAGGAATACAAGATAGCAGGACTATGACTAGGATGGTGCAGGAATACAAGATAGCAGGATTATAATTATACTGGTGCAGGAATACAAGATAACAGGATTATGATTATGCTGTTGCTGGTGCAGGAATACAAAATAGCAGGACTATGATTATGCTGCTGCAGGAATACAAGATAGCAGGACTATGATTATGCTGCTGCTGGTGATGGAATACAAGATAGCAGGACTATGATTATGCTGCTGCAGGAATACAAAATTGCAGACTATGACTATGCTGCTGCTGGTTCAATAATACAAGATATCAGACTATGATTATGCTGCTGCAGGAATACAAATTTGCAGACTGTGATTATGCTGCTTCTGGTGCAGGAATACAAGATAGCAGGACTATGATTATGTTACTGCAGGAATACAAGATAGCAGGACTATGATTATGCTGCTGCAGGAATACAAGATAGCAGTAATTTGATTATAGTGCTGTTGGTGCAGGAATACAAGATAGCAGGACTATGATTATGCTGCTGCTGGTGCAGGAATATAAGATAGCAGAACTATGATTTTGTTGCTGCTGGTGCAGGAATACAAGTTAGCAGGACTATGATTATGCTGGTGCAGGAATCCAAAATAGCAGGATTATGATTATGCTGCTGCAGGAATACAAAATAGCAGGACTATGATTATGCTGCTTCTGGTGCAGGAATACAAGATAGCAGGATTATGATTATGCTACTGCTGGTGCAGGAATACAAGATATCAAGTCTATGATTATGCTGCTGCTGGTGCAGGAATACAAGATAGCAGGACTATGATTATGCTGCTGCTGGTGCAGGAATACAAGATATCAGGACTATGATTATGCTGCTGCTGGTGCAGGAATACAAAATAGCAGGAATATGATTATGCTGCAGGAATACAAGATAGCAGGACTATGATTATGCTGGTGCAGGAATCCAAAATAGAAGGATTATGCTTATGCTGTTGCTGGAATACAAAATAGCAGGACTATGATTATGCTGCTGCTGGCGCAGGAATACAAGATAGTAGACTGTGAATATGCTGCTTCAGGAATACAAGATAGCAGGATTATGATTATTCTGCTGCAGGAATACAAGATATCAGGACTATGATTTTGCTGCTGCTGGTGCAGGAATACAAAATGACAGAACTATGATTTTGCTGCTGCTGGTGCAGGAATACAAGATAGCAGGACTTTTATTATACTGCTGCTGGTGCAGAAATACAAAATGGCAGGACTATGATTTTGCTGCTGCTGGTGCAGGAATACAAAATGACAGGACTATGATTTTGCTGCTGCTGGTGCAGGAATACAAGATAGCAGGACTATGATTATGCTGGTGATGGTGCAGGAATACAAGATAGTAGACTGTGATTATGCTGTTTCAGGAATACAAGATAGCAGGATTATGATTATTCTGCTGCAGGAATACAAGATATCAGGACTATGATTTTGCTGCTGCTGCTGGTGCAGGAATACAAAATGACAGAACTATGATTTTGCTGCTGCTGGTGCAGGAATACAAGATAGCAGGACTTTTATTATTCTGCTGCTGGTGCAGAAATACAAAATAGCAGGACTATGATTTTGCTGCTGCTGGTGCAGGAATACAAAATGACAGGACTATGATTTTGCTGCTGCTGGTGCAGGAATACAAGATAGCAGGACTATGATTATGCTGCTGCAGGAATGCAAGATAGGAGGACAATGATTATGCTGTTGTAGGAAGACAAGATAGAAGGACTATGATTATGCTGCTGCAGGAATACAAGATTGCAGTAATTTGATTATAGTGCTGCTGGTGATGGAATACAAGATAGCAGGACTATGATTATGCTACTGTTGGTGCAGGAATACAAAATAGCAGGACTATGATTATGCTGCTGGTGGTGATGGAATACAAGATAACAGACTATCACTATGCTGCTGCTGGTGCAATAATACACGATATCAGACTATGATTATGCTGCTGCAGGAATACAAATTTGCAGACTGTGATTATGCTGCTTCTGGTGCAGGAATACAAGATAGCAGGACTATGATTATGTTACTGCAGGAATACAAGATAGCAGGACTATGATTATGCTGCTGCAGGAATACAAGATAGCAGTAATTTGATTATAGTGCTGTTGGTGCAGGAATACAAGATAGCAGGACTATGATTATGCTGCTGCCGGTGCAGGAATATAAGATAGCAGAACTATGATTTTGTTGCTGCTGGTGCAGGAATACAAGTTAGCAGGACTATGATTATGCTGGTGCAGGAATCCAAAATAGCAGGATTATGATTATGCTGCTGCAGGAATACAAAATAGCAGGACTATGATTATGCTGCTTCTGGTGCAGGAATACAAGATAGCAGGATTATGATTATGCTACTGCTGGTGCAGGAATACAAGATATCAAGTCTATGATTATGCTGCTGCTGGTGCAGGAATACAAGATAGCAGGACTATGATTATGCTGCTGCTGGTGCAGGAATACAAGATATCAGGACTATGATTATGCTGCTGCTGGTGCAGGAATACAAAATAGCAGGAATATGATTATGCTGCAGGAATACAAGATAGCAGGACTATGATTATGCTGGTGCAGGAATCCAAAATAGCAGGATTATGCTTATGCTGTTGCTGGAATACAAAATAGCAGGACTATGATTATGCTGCTGCTGGCGCAGGAATACAAGATAGCAGGTCTATGATTATTCTGCTTCTGGTGCAGGAATACAAGATAGCAGGATTATGATTATGCTACTGCTGGTGCAGGAATACAAGATATCAAGACTATGATAATGCTGCTGCTGGTGCAGGAATACAAGATAGCAGGACTATTATTATGCTGCTGCTGGTGCAGGAATACAAGATATAAGGACTATGATTTTGCTGCTGCAGGAATACAAGATTGCTGGACTATGATTATGCTGCTGCTGGTGCAGGAATACTAAATAGCAGGACTATGATTATGTTGCTTCTGGTGCAGGAATACTAGATAGCAGGACTATGATTACACTGCTGCAGGAATAAAAAAAAATAGCCAACTATGACTATGCTGCTGCAGGAATACAAGATAGCAGACAATGATTATGATGCTGCAGGAATACAAAATCACAGATTATCATTATGCTGCTGGTGCAGGAATATAAGATAGCAGAACTACAATTATGCTGCTGCTGGTGCAGGAATACAAGTTAGCAGGACTATGATTATGCTGATGCAGGAATACAAAATAGCAGGACTATGATTATGCTGCTTCTGGTGCAGGAATACAAAATAGCAGGATTATGATTATGCTACTGCTGGTGCAGGAATACAAGATATCAAGTCTATGATTATGCTGCTGGTGCAGGAATACAAGACAGCAGGACTATGATTATGCTGCTGGTGCAGGAATACAAGATATCAGGACTATGATTATGCTGCTGCTGGTGCAGGAACACAAAATAGCAGGAATATGATTATGCTGCTGCAGGAATACAAAATATCAGGACTATGATTATGCTGCTGCTGGTGCAGGAATACAAAATAGCAGGAATATGATTATGCTGCTGCAGGAATACAAGATAGCAAGACTATGATTATGCTGCTGCTGGTGCAGGAATACAAAATTGCAGGACTATGATTATGTTGCTTCTGGTGCAGGAATACTACATAGCAGGACTATGATTATGCTGCTGCAGGAATATTTTTTTTTTTTTTAACAAACTATGACTATGCTACTGCAGGAATACAAGATAGCAGACAATGATTAAGATGCTGCAGGAATACAAAATCGCAGACTATCATTATGCTGCTGCTGGCGCAGGAATACAATATAGCAGGCTATGATTATGCTGCTTCCAGAATACAAAATAGCAGACTATGATTATGCTGCTGCAGGAATAAAAAAATGCAGACTATCATTATGCTGCTGGGGCAGGAATACAAGATAGCAGGACTATGATTAGGCTGCAGGAATACAAGATACCAGGACTATGACTAGGTTGGTGCAGGAATACAAGATAGCAGGACTATAATTATACTGGTGCAGGAATACAAGATAGCAAGATTATGATTATGCTGTTGCTGGTACTGGAATACAAGATAGCAGGACTATGATTATACTGCTGCTGGTGCAGGAATACAATATTGCAGGACTATTGTTATGCTGCTGGTGGTGCAGGAATACAAGATAGCAGGACTATGATTATGCTGGTGCAGGGATACAAAAAAAAAAGCACAATGTGATTATGATGCTGCTGCTGCAGGAATACAAAATAATAGGACTATGATTATTCTACTGCATGAATACAAGATATCAGGACTATGATTATGCTGCCGCTGGTGCAGGAATACAAGGTAGCAGGACTATGATTATGCTGCTGGTGGTGCAGGAATACAAGATAGTAGACTGTGAATATGCTGCTTCAGGAATACAAGATAGCAGGATTATGATTATTCTGCTGCAGGAATACAAGATATCAGGACTATGATTTTGCTGCTGCTGGTGCAGGAATACAATATGACAGAACTATGATTTTGCTGCTGCTGGTGCTGGAATACAAGATAGCAGGACTTTTATTATACTGCTGCTGGTGCAGAAATACAAAATGGCAGGACTATGATTTTGCTGCTGCTGGTGCAGTAATACAAAATGACAGGACTATGATTTTGCTGCCGCTGGTGCAGGAATACAAGATAGCAGGACTATGATTATGCTGCTGGTGGTGCAGGAATACAAGATAGTAGACTGTGATTATGCTGCTTCTGGAATACAAGATAGCAGGATTATCATTATTCTGCTGCAGGAATACAAGATATCAGGACTATGATTTTGCTGCTGCTGCTGGTGCAGGAATACAAAATGACAGAACTATGATTTTGCTGCTGCTGGTGCAGGAATACAAGATAGCAGGACTTTTATTATTCTGCTGCTGGTGCAGAAATACAAAATAGCAGGAATATGATTTTGCTGCTGCTGGTGCAGGAATACAAAATGACAGGACTATGATTTTGCTGCTGCTGGTGCAGGAATACAAGATAGCAGGACTATGATTATGCTGCTGCAGGAATGCAAGATAGGAGGACAATGATTATGCTGTTGTAGGAAGACAAGATAGCAGGACTATGATTATGCTGCTGCAGGAATACAAGATAGCAGTAATTTGATTATAGTGCTGTTGGTGCAGGAATACAAGATAGCAGGACTATGATTATGCTGCTGCTGGTGCAGGAATATAAGATAGCAGAACTATGATTTTGTTGCTGCTGGTGCAGGAATACAAGTTAGCAGGACTATGATTATGCTGGTTCAGGAATCCAAAATAGCAGGATTATGATTATGCTGCTTCTGGTGCAGGAATACAAGATAGCAGGATTATGATTATGCTACTGCTGGTGCAGGAATACAAGATATCAAGACTATGATTATGCTGCTGCTTGTGCAGGAATACAAGATAGCAGGACTATGATTATGCTGCTGCTGGTGCAGGAATACAAGATATCAGGACTATGATTATGCTGCTGCTGGTGCAGGAACACAAAATAGCAGGAATATGATTATGCTGCTGTAGGAATAAAAAAATGCAGACTATAGTTATGCTGCTGCTGGTGCAGGAATACAAGATAGCAGGATATGATTATGCTGCAGGAATACAAGATAGCAGGACTATGACTAGGTTGGTGCAGGAATACAAGATAGCAGGACTATAATTATGCTGCTGTTGATGCAGAAATACAAAATAGGAGGACTATTATTATGCTGCTGCAGAAATACAAAATAGCAGGATTATGATTATGCTGCTGCTGGTGATGGAATACAAGATAGCAGGACTATGATTATGCTGCTGTTGGTGCAGGAATACAAAATAGCAGGACTATGATTATGCTGCTGCTTGTGATGGAATACAAGATAGCAGGACTATGATTATGCTGCTGCAGGAATACAAAATAACAGACTATGACTATGCTGCTGCTGGTGCAATAATACAAGATATCAGACTATAATTATGCTGCTGCAGGAATACAAATTTGCAGACTGTGATTATGCTGCTTCTGGTGCAGGAATAAAAGATAGCAGGACTATGATTATGCTGCTGCAGGAATACAAGATAGCAGGACTATGATTATGCTGGTGCAGGAATCCAAAATAGCAGGATTATGATTATGCTGCTGCTGGAATACAAAATAGCAGGACTATGATTATGCTGCTGCTGGTGCAGGAATACAAGATAGCAGGTCTATGATTATGCTGCTTCTGGTGCACGAATACAAGATAGCAGGATTATAATTATGCTACTGCTGGTGCAGGAATACAAGATATCAAGACTATGATTATGCTGCTGCTGGTGCAGGAATACAAGATAGCAGGACTATTATTATGCTGCTGGTGCAGGAATACAAGATAGCAGGACTATGATTATGCTGCTGCTGGTGCAGGAATACTAAATAGCAGGACTATGATTATGTTGCTTCTGGTGCAGGAATACTAGATAGCAGGACTATGATTACACTGCTGCAGGAATAAAAAAAATAGCCGACTATGACTATGCTGCTGCAGGAATACAAGATAGCAGACAATGATTATGATGCTGCAGGAATACAAAATTGCAGACTATCATTATGCTGCTGCTGGCGCAGGAATACAAGATAGCAGACTATCATTATGCTGCTGCCGGAATACAAAATAGCAGACTATGATTATGCTGCTGCTGGAATAAAAAATTACAGACTATCATTATGCTGCTGCTGGTGCAGGACTACAAGATAGCAGGACTATGATTATGCTGCAGGAATACAAGATAGCAGGACTATGACTAGGATGGTGCAGGAATACAAGATAGCAGGATTATAATTATACTGGTGCAGGAATACAAGATAACAGGATTATGATTATGCTGTTGCTGGTGCAGGAATACAAAATAGCAGGACTATGATTATGCTGCTGCAGGAATACAAGATAGCAGGACTATGATTATGCTGCTGCTGGTGATGGAATACAAGATAGCAGGACTATGATTATGCTGCTGCAGGAATACAAAATTGCAGACTATGACTATGCTGCTGCTGGTTCAATAATACAAGATATCAGACTATGATTATGCTGCTGCAGGAATACAAATTTGCAGACTGTGATTATGCTGCTTCTGGTGCAGGAATACAAGATAGCAGGACTATGATTATGTTACTGCAGGAATACAAGATAGCAGGACTATGATTATGCTGCTGCAGGAATACAAGATAGCAGTAATTTGATTATAGTGCTGTTGGTGCAGGAATACAAGATAGCAGGACTATGATTATGCTGCTGCTGGTGCAGGAATATAAGATAGCAGAACTATGATTTTGTTGCTGCTGGTGCAGGAATACAAGTTAGCAGGACTATGATTATGCTGGTGCAGGAATCCAAAATAGCAGGATTATGATTATGCTGCTGCAGGAATACAAAATAGCAGGACTATGATTATGCTGCTTCTGGTGCAGGAATACAAGATAGCAGGATTATGATTATGCTACTGCTGGTGCAGGAATACAAGATATCAAGTCTATGATTATGCTGCTGGTGCAGGAATACAAGATAGCAGGACTATGATTATGCTGCTGCTGGTGCAGGAATACAAGATATCAGGACTATGATTATGCTGCTGCTGGTGCAGGAACACAAAATAGCAGGAATATGATTTTGCTGCTGCAGGAATACAAGATATCAGGACTATGATTATGCTGCTGCTGGTGCAGGAATACAAAATATCAGGAATATGATTATGCTGCTGCAGGAATACAAGATAGCAGGACTATGATTATGCTGCTGGTGCAGGAATAAAAAATTGCAGGACTATGATTATGTTGCTTCTGGTGCAGGAATACTTGATAGCAGGACTATGATTATGCTGCTGCAGGAATATTTTTTTTTAGCAAACTATGACTATGCTACTGCAGGAATACAAGATAGCAGACAATAATTATGATGCTGCAGGAATACAAAATCGCAGACTATCATTATGCTGCTGCTGGCGCAGGAATACAATATAGCAGACTATGATTATGCTGCTACCGGAATACAAAATAGCAGACTATGATTATGCTGCTGCAGGAATAAAAAAATGCAGACTATCATTATGCTGCTGTTGGGGCAGGAATACAAGATAGCAGGACTATGATTAGGCTGCAGGAATACAAGATAGCAGGACTATGACTAGGTTGGTGCAGGAATACAAGATAGCAGGACTATAATTATACTGGTGCAGGAATACAAGATAGCAAGATTATGATTATGCTGTTGCTGGTACCGGAATACAAGGTAGCAGGACTATGATTATACTGCTGCTGGTGCAGGAATACAATATTGCAGGACTATGGTTATGCTGCTGCTGGTGCAGGAATACAAGATAGCAGGACTATGATTATGCTGCTGGTGCAGTAATACAAAATAACAGGACTATGATTATTCTACTGCATGAATACAAGATATCAGGACTATGATTATGCTGCCACTGGTGCAGGAATACAAGGTAGCAGGACTATGATTATGCTGCAGGTGGTGCAGGAATACAAGATAGTAGACTGTGAATATGCTGCTGCAGGAATACAAGATATCAGGACTATGAATACAAAATGACAGAACTATGATTTTGCTGCTGCTGGTGCAGGAATACAAGATAGCAGGACTTTTATTATACTGCTGCTGGTGCAGAAATACAAAATGGCAGGACTATGATTTTGCTGCTGCTGGTGCAGGAATACAAAATGACAGGACTATGATTTTGCTGCTGCTGGTGCAGGAATACAAGATAGCAGGACTATGATTATGCTGCTGGTGGTGCAGGAATACAAGATAGTAGACTGTGATTATGCTGCTTCAGGAATACAAGATAGCAGGATTATGATTATTCTGCTGCAGGAATACAAGATATCAGGACTATGATTTTGCTGCTGCTGGTGCAGGAATACAAAATGACAGAACTATGATTTTGTTGCTGCTGGTGCAGGAATACAAGATAGCAGGACTTTTATTATTCTGCTGCTGGTGCAGTGTAAGTAAAGTGGTTGCAGTAATTGCTCATGCGACACTTGCTTAAACTTGTGTGACTTTGCCTTTAAGAGAGTGAAAGCATAAGACACTTGCACTAACTTGTGTGACTTTGCCTTTAAGAGAGTGTGCCTTTAACAGAGTAAAAGACATTAATTAACTTCAAGTAGATGACACTGAATTTTACTAAGTCATGCTACAAGTGGTAAACAACCGATGGATGCTGATGATAAGAAGTCAAAACCCAGACAGAACAAGGGTGTAACCTTGGCAGGGGTCACTTACTGACATTAAGGAACATCTTGATAACACATTGGTAGTAGGGGCTAATGCTTAGGTAATATTGTTAAAATATTAATTATTATTAATTGCAATAGGCTAAGTAATATTAATTGCAATGGGCTAAGTAATAAAGTCATTATGATGTTTAGCTATTAATTATATCTATGGAAAGATTGTTAAAACTATTATTGATGTATTTGACAGAAGTAACTGCATAAGACCATATAATCAGATGTGTAATGTTAGGCAGAAAAACATGAAAGATGACGGCATTGGAGTTTAGGAATACATCAGAGATAGTACCTGGGCATGCCCTGATAAGCTTGGTTGAGACTAAGGCAGACTGGCCAGATGTCTTGGGTCACAGCCAACCTCAAGGGGAGCAGTCTCAGGATCTGTGGAGTTGCGCCAAAACTGTTACGTAAGTGAACAGTATAAAGAAGGGTACCTGTGGGCAATCTGATCAGTCTGTCTATCTGTCTTTTTGGCTGTCTATTTTTGAGTCCATTTTTGAGTGTATGTTTGTGTGTATCTTTGAGTGTATTTTTGAGTGTATCTTTTCGGTGTATTTTTGAGACCTGTGGATGGACGCATCTTCAGTGTTGTTTTTTCCCGCTGATCGCCTGTTTTTTTCCTGGTCCAAGATTGCCCAGATGTCCCCTCCCATTGCGCCCCAGAAGCGGCAGGATAGGATGATGCAACCAGAGATCAGGGTAATGTATTATTTGTTAGTTTGAAACTAGCTAGAATTGTTTAGTGGTAATACAACATAAGATTGTTATCAGTCGTTGCGCAGGCAACTAAATGTAACTGAAAACTGTATAGATAATTGTATCTAGAATTGTTTATATAAGTATTGCAATTGCATAGAGTGTTATAAGCATGAACAGTGGTTTGTGGTATTTTTGTTTCCATGATTATGTTGCAGAATAAAACCATCATTGTTATTATAAGATTGCAAAAAAACCTGTGTAATGTGTCAGTCATTTCCTTGCTGAAAAGTGATATATGATAACATCATATCCTGAAAAAAGAATCACATAACATTATTGGCGTAGTCGGTCGGCTGGATACATAATTGTTTATCACTTGAGCAAAGAAACTGACAGTTTTCTTACTGAATGTGCAGAGCTGATAGACGCAGCTCCGAGCGAAAGTGAAACCCCTTTGTAGATAAAATAATAAGCCAGAAAAATATATAGTTGTATCTTGCACGGTCAGGAGTATAAATATATATGTTTCTGGATTAGTTAGAATTGAATTGTTAATTCCTCAAATGAGCCATGAAAGCTGTGTAAATAAACAGATATTTCATGGACATAGTCACAATTGTCACCTTGGAATGAAATTAATTGGTATTGCACAGGTATATATACATATTAACGTATATTGTTACTGTTACTGTGAATTTATTGATTGATGTCAGCAATAATTGAAGGTATTATGAAAATGTTTAGGAAGAAAGCACAAACGGTTCCCCCTTCAAGGCCTCAAAATATTGCGGCTTGGGAGGGGACCCCATATCAGGAATTAGCAGGGGAAGTCTTGTCTGGGACTGACCTCCCAGATAACGCTGAATTTTTTGACAAAATAGAACCTTGTGAAGTGTTGAATAAATTACAGAATGTAAAAGTTAAGACAAATTCCGACACAGAAAGGTTACATAAGAAATTATGGGTGTTATTACAGGTATACAGAAAGACACACGAGCAGTTAGAGGAAGCTGTAGAGCAGACGGTGTGCCTGCAGAGTCAGAATAAATTGCTATTAAAAAAGAGCCAGTGTTATGAAGATGTAGCTCAACAGGCTGTGGTTAAGGTAGCCAGGGCCAAAGTAAAGCGGAAGGGTGGTAGGTTGAGCAAAAGTAAGTTACAATCAGTATTACAAAGCGGGGCTAATTGGGACCCTGAAAGGTGGGACGGTAATATTTGGGATAGTAGTGATCCTGGAGAGGAATGGGATGATAGGGACCCTCACAGGGTGACAGCTCACCCTGTTACACGGTGTAAGGTTTATCATGGGCCTGAAGGTGCAGAAAGAGTAGACACAGTAGAGGATTACACGCAGCAAGAGGTGTTAGACATAATACGGCAGTATCAACAGAAACCGGGAGAGGACCTCATAACTTGGCTCGTGCGGATGTACGATCAAGGAGGTCACAACGTGACATTAGACAGTCAGGATGCCATGAAATTCATACAGATCACTAGCGATCATGCCATACAACAGGTCCTGCGAATTGGACCTGGCTTGGCCGCTGATGGTATGTTGACGCAGGCATCATTGTTGGTTCAGTGTGCATACGGTGCCAGGGACAAATATCCCACAGAAGGGGATTGGCCCACTGAGGATAGGACATGGCATTCCATTAAGGAGGCCATCCAATTATTAAAGGAATTGGCTATGAAGCATGCGATATATAATGGACACCTTTATGCCCCATATCGCGAGCTACTAACCAATGCAATGAGAAACTATTTGATACGTGGGGCTCCCCGAGCATATAAGTCAGTAATCATGACGTTACTGATAAATCAGACAGGGAATCCCATTTATGAGGTAATGGATGCAATAAGACAAATAGGGGAGCTAGGGGAATGGGATGCCCTAGTAAAGCCTGATAAAGGCAGCGGGCCGCCCCCTCCTAGAGCCAATGCTCCTCCCCGACTGTCAAGGAAAGAGATGTTCACAGAACTCCTCAAAGTAGGGGTAAAGAAGGAACAAATAGATGGGATAGAAACTAAGGAAATGTGGAAGTTATATCAACAGCATGTGGGCAAAAGGATAAATGTGCAAAAGGGAAAGTCCGGTGACCTCATAACAGGTACCGCAGTCGCCCCTTCTACCCCCACGCTAGATGATAAACAAAGGGCTACCACAGGGGAAAGCAAAGAGACCAAGGAGATACTGCAGCTGATATGTGATCAGTTGGAAAGTATAAAAAAGGATAGTAAAGAAGCAGCAACTAAGACCCGGTTATATCCTAGATTGCCTTTGCCTCTGGGATATAGTTACCAGGGAGGGATGAGAGAGAATCAGGTCCCCATGGCCCCGGCTAACACCCCAGAGGCCCAAGGACCTGAGTTGGATGTGCTATCTGTGGGTGACCTGGAAGAATTCTTCCAGAACCCATAGGAATCAGGTCAAACTCCCAGTATCAGGGCCGCCTATTTTGATCATCGCCCCCATGTGGAACTAGAGATCCACTGGAGCAAAAATAATGTACAATGTGAGCGGGCTTTGATTGATACGGGAGCGGAGGCCACACTGATACAGGGAAATCCGCGGGCATTCAAGGGGGAAAAGACAATAATTACCGGGCTGGGAGGGAAAACTATAGAGGCAACAAAAGCATGGGTAGATTTAAAGATAGGGCATCTTCCTAAACGGCGATGTTCTGTTTTAATCGTACCCATCCCAGAGTACATAATTGGCATTGATGTGCTAAAGGGAGAAACATTGCAGTTAGAGGATGGAATGTACAGCTTTGGGGTAAGGCCTTATGTGTCCATCAAAACCGTTACTGTAGGAAAATTGTTGATGCCCCCCATACAGGTCCCAGTGGCCTTGAAGAGGGTATACATTCGACAATACCGAATACCAGGAGGGCATAAAGAAATAGGTGACACCATCAAAGATCTAATAGCTGCAGGGGTGGTGAGACCTATCACCACATCTTGGAATAATCCCGTTTGGCCGGTCAAGAAAAGTGATGGGACCTGGCGTATGACTGTGGATTATAGGGAATTAAATAGTAATACTCCCCCATTAACGGCAGCAGTACCAGACATGGTTACGCTGATAGAAAATATACAGCGTCACCCTGGAAATATGTATGCGGTCATTGACCTGGCAAATGCCTTCTATACAATACCTATAGAGGAGCAGTGCCAAGAGCAATTCGCATACACCTGGCAGGGACGGCAATTCACGTTCACGCGCCTCCCAATGGGCTATGTCCATAGCCCCACGATCTGCCACAGGATTGTGGCAGAACACATGGAGGAAGTTACTCTGCCCCCCAACGTGCAGGTCACACATTATATAGATGATATAATGATACAGGGACCTGATGAGCAAGTAGTGCAACAAGTGTTAGAACAGGTGATAACCCACTTAAAGAAGAAGGGGTGGGAAATCAACCCTGCCAAAATACAAGGGCCAGGAACATCAGTACGATTCCTGGGTATACAGTGGACAAATGGCCGTAGGGAAATAACCCCCAAAGCCAAGCAGAAAATAGTGGAATTTACATCCCCTAAAACTAAAAAGGAAGCCCAGCGCTTCATTGGGTTATTTGGCTTTTGGCGGCAGCATATACCCCACCTGAGCCAAATACTAGCCCCCATCTACAAGGTTACCAGGAAAAAGTATAGCTTTGAGTGGGGGTCTAAGGAGGAGTTGGCTTTTGAAACTGCAAAACAGGCCATCCAAATGGCGATGGATCTATGGCCAGTAAAGGAATGGCCAATAGATCTAAATGTGTCTGCCCACAAGGAACATGCTAATTGGAGCCTTTGGCAGAAACAAGGGAGAGGGAAAGTCCCCCTTGGCTTCTGGACTAGGAAATTGCCTGAGGCAGGTGACCGATACACGCCCTTTGAGCGCCAGTTATGTGCTTGCTACTGGGCTTTAGTAGAAACAGAGGAGCTAACGTTAGGGCATGATGTATTCTTGAGGCCTGAGATTCCCATAATGAACTGGGTAATGGGCAGTCCTAAGACCCATAAGATTGGACATGCTCAGGAATCAAGCATCATAAAATGGAAATGGTATATACAGAACAGGGCAAAGACAAGTCCCAAAGGGGTTGCCGCACTGCATGAAAAGGTTCCTGAGCAACCCCTCCAGGGGACAGCCCCCATTCAGGAGACACTAACAGAGGAGTCTCTAGTAAAATGGGGTGTGCCATATGATCAACTGTCAGAAGAACAGCAAGCCCATGCTTGGTTCACTGACGGATCAGCAAAATATGTGGGTTCACAGAGGAGTTGGAAAGCAGTAGCCTACAATCCTGTGACCAAACAGATGCTGGTGTCTACAGGGAAAAATGAAAGTAGCCAATACGCTGAGTTAGTTGCTGTCCATCAGGCCATAGCCTGTGAACAGGGCGAATGCCACGTATACACCGACTCATGGTCAGTGGCAAATGGGCTAGCCACCTGGCTCCCCACCTGGGAACGAAAAGACTACCAGATATACTCAAAGGAGGTGTGGGGGAAGCAGATATGGCAGGAACTCAGCAGATTGGTTAGGGAAAAGACAGTGACTATTTACCATGTAGATGCCCACACAAATCAGGATTCACTAGAACGGCTGTTCAATTCTATTGCAGATGAGGCAGCCAAAGTCTCCACTGTGGAAAGTGAGGATGTGGATGAGGAGGCTAACAATAAGGGTGTGGCCCAGTGGGCCCACCAAAAAAGTGGACACCTTGGAGAGAGAGCGACTCATAGGTGGGCATTGCAAAGGGGTATCAAGCTATCTATGGAAGTAATAAAAACAGAGATAGCAAATTGTCCTGTATGTCAGCATGTCAGGAAGCGACAGATTCCTGGCATGATGCAAGGACATATCAAAAGAGGCAAGCTGCCGGGCCAGATCTGGCAGATAGATTTCATAGGACCTTTTCCCTCCAGCAAGGGCTGCCAGTACGTGTGCACGGCTGTGGACACGTACTCAGGCTACCTCATAGCCCACCCATGTAAGCAAGCAACTCAGATAAACACCATTAAGACCCTAGAATTAATCACACAGTTCTATGGCACTCCATTGCAGATACAGAGTGATAATGGTACTCATTTTACAGGACACATGGTACAGGGATATAGTGCAGGAAGGTACATACAATGGATATACCATATACCCTATTATCCCCAAGCAGCAGGATTAATTGAGCGAATGAATGGTTTGCTAAAGCAGCAGTTAAAGAAGCTAGGGGATGGTACCTTGCAGAAGTGGAGGGACCATCTTGAGGAAGCAATTAATGTGTTAAATAACCGTCCTATTACAGATAGTGAGACCCCACTGTCTAGGATGATAAGCAGACAGGAGTACACTGAGTGTCGAGATCAATATGCTGTGGTAACGTATTGGGAAACTAGCCCTGGGGGTTTAGCGCCAGATAAATTGCTCCCTCCTAGTGGCGGGATATACTTGACCATCCAGGACCAGGTAACAATATCCCCTGAGAGCTCCCAAACCGTATCAACAGGGATAGGGGTCCAAATACCTGACAAACATGTGGGTTTCATAGTTCCAATGCCCTCTCTCATAGTCAGAGGTATTAGCATAGTGGAGAAAACGCTAGACCCTGGAAGAACTGAGGAAGTGAAGCTCACCCTCCTCAATAGAGGAAAGGAACAGGGAGACATGTCAGCATTAGAAGTAGTAGCAAAGCTTATAGTTACTCCCACCTGCAACAGTGAGATAGCGGAACAGGAAACTGCAGAAACTAGGGGAAGGGTGGGCATAGGGGCTAAGGTCTGGTTGAAACAAGAAAAGCCCCCCCCCGTGCCTGCAGAGGTGATAGCTAAGGGAGATGGCAATGTGGTAATTGTGGTAAAGCAAGGGAGCAATGATTGGCTGCATGTGCCTGCGGGCAAGTGCTATTTACGGAATTAATTTGAAGTATGTTTCCTTCCTAGATTCTTGTTGGCATGGCTGTTATTGTAACCGGTGCTCTGTTGGGACTCCTTTTGGCCGCATGCGTAAGCCAAGCACTGATGAGCCAGAGGATGAAACGTGAGGTGTCCGGTGCCAGCTATCACACCTTCTATGAGGGAAGCATGACCGTTCCGTATTGCACAACATGGGCATCTTGCTCCATCCCATTTACCTGTTTGACCAAAAATGAATATGGAGGTTGGATGCTCCTTACCAAGCGGGAAAGAGTGGTATTTGAACTATCAGAATGACAACCCTTCCTCCACTGTACATTGTGTAACTAAAGATTTTTGTTCTGCTGCAGTGACCAGGGAAGACTGTAAGGAGTCTAAGGAGGATGAGAGCTGGACAATTGTTTTACAGGATGAGAACTTAATATTTGAACTGCAAGAAGGGGTTGGGTTGATTTGTGAAAATCCCAGTACGCCTTCCACTTCCCCAAAACTAACAGTGGGGATTCAGGAACGCATTTTAGGTTGTAAAACATCCACTGATACACAGGTTCGTGCTGTAATGTTAAACATATCATACACTGATGGGGAACCAGAGGGACTGACATATGTGTGTAAATATACAGGAAAAGAGTCATCTGAACCTCTTTTAATGTATATCAGGAGACCTGTAATGGATGGGAAATTATTAAACAACCGACACAAGGGAAAAAGGGACCATGCACGGCGCCATTTAGGCTCCCTGCATGCCTCCTCATGGGAACTTGATAATACCTTTGTAAAAACTGCCAAAGATGTGTTTAATGTGACAAATGTTCAGGGACCATGTTGGGTATGTGGATTTGTGCCTCACGGGCAGACTAGGGGTTACCCTTATTTAGGTGTCCCTTTAACCATGAGTACAGGGAGTGCAGAATTATTAGGCAAATGAGTATTTTGACCACATCATCCTCTTTATGCATGTTGTCTTACTCCAAGCTGTATAGGCTCGAAAGCCTACTACCAATTAAGCATATTAGGTGATGTGCATCTCTCTAATGAGAAGGGGTGTGGTCTAATGACATCAACACCCTATATCAGGTGTGCATAATTATTAGGCAACTTCCTTTCCTTTGGCAAAATGGGTCAAAAGAAGGACTTGACAGGCTCAGAAAAGTCAAAAATAGTGAGATATCTTGCAGAGGGATGCAGCACTCTTAAAATTGCAAAGCTTCTGAAGCGTGATCATCGAACAATCAAGCGTTTCATTCAAAATAGTCAACAGGGTCACAAGAAGCGTGTGGAAAAACCAAGGCGCAAAATAACTGCACATGAACTGAGAAAAGTCAAGTGTGCAGCGGCCAAGATGCCACTTGCCACCAGTTTGGCCATATTTCAGAGCTGCAACATCACTGGAGTGCCCAAAAGCACAAGGTGTGCAATACTCAGAGACATGGCCAAGGTAAGAAAGGCTGAAAAACGACCACCACTGAACAAGACACACAAGCTGAAACGTCAAGACTGGGCCAAGAAATATCTCAAGACTGATTTTTCTAAGGTGTTATGGACTGATGAAATGAGAGTGAGTCTTGATGGGCCAGATGGATGGGCCCGTGGCTGGATTGGTAAAGGGCAGAGAGCTCCAGTCCGACTCAGACACCAGCAAGGTGGAGGTGGAGTACTGGTTTGGGCTGGTATCATCAAAGATGAGCTTGTGGGGCCTTTTTGGGTTGAGGATGGAGTCAAGCTCAACTCCCAGTCCTACTGCCAGTTTCTGGAAGACACCTTCTTCAAGCAGTGGTACAGGAAGAAGTCTGCATCCTTCAAGAAAAACATGATTTTCATGCAGGACAATGCTCCATCACACGCGTCCAAGTACTCCACAGCGTGGCTAGCAAGAAAGGGTATAAAAGAAGAAAATCTAATGACATGGCCTCCTTGTTCACCTGATCTGAACCCCATTGAGAACCTGTGGTCCATCATCAAATGTGAGATTTACAAGGAGGGAAAACAGTACACCTCTCTGAACAGTGTCTGGGAGGCTGTGGTTGCTGCTGCACGCAATGTTGATGGTGAACAGATCAAAACACTGACAGAATCCATGGATGGCAGGCTTTTGAGTGTCCTTGCAAAGAAAGGTGGCTATATTGGTCACTGATTTGTTTTTGTTTCGTTTTTGAATGTCAGAAATGTATATTTGTGGATGTTGAGATGTTATATTGGTTTCACTGGTAAAAATAAATAATTGAAATGGGTATATATTTGTTTTTTGTTAAGTTGCCTAATAATTATGCACAGTAATAGTCACCTGCACACACAGATATCCCCCTAAAATAGCTAAAACTAAAAACAAACTAAAAACTACTTCCAAAAATATTCAGCTTTGATATTAATTAGTTTTTTGGGTTCATTGAGAACATGGTTGTTGTTCAATAATAAAATTAATCCTCAAAAATACAACTTGCCTAATAATTCTGCACTCCCTGTATGCTTGCCGACTTAGGCCTCGCTTCCATTGAGTCGTTAAAAATGGAGCCGTAAGCTACGGAAGCGGCCGACAGCTAAAAGTAATTTACGGCTGCATTTTAGTACCAGGTTTCCATTGAAAAGATTAGCGTGTTGCGCGCAGTCGCTCTTTTCGTGTAGCTGTAAGTTAACGTTGTGTTAACGCTTCCATCTGATGTCGGATTTCTTGAAAATCAATTAGTTGCTAAGGTAACCCGACCTTACGCTATAGAATTTACGTTTAACGTCCGTGCTTCTTACCTGTGATTGCCTCTCAAGAAAAATAAAAAAACACATCCATATTTTTAATAATCAAATACTATTTTCTAATATAATTATATTTAACACTTCATAAATATAAGTAATATTTATTGCTGCCCTAGGCATAGGTCTAGTTTGCATTCTGTAGATATGTTCTTGCATATATTATTATATTTAAATATATACTGATATTTCTATTAGAATATAAGTTCAACTATTTCTATACATGAGACAACAATAAATATTACTTATAACAATTTATTTCTACATTAAAACACTTGCATTATTTGCAAGTTTTATAATTTCAATAGAAAATAGGTCTCAAAAAGCACAATTTTCCTCTTTTACACCTAGTTGAGCTGGGGGTAATATTTCTTAATGTATCGACAGCCTCCGACAATGTATTAACGGTTAGCGCTTTCATTGGAAACCTGGTATAATTTATCGATTAACGGCTTCTATTACTTTCTATGGGACGTGAAGATCTTTTCGGCAGCCGAAGTCCGGCTGCCGATATTGAGGTATAACGCGCCATTGGAAACAGTCGATAAATGATATCGCTTCCGACAGCATATTTATCGGTTTGCGAGTGCACGCAAACTGAATTACGACTCAATGGAAGCGAGGCCATAATTGGGAATAAGACTGTGTGGAATTTTACAGGTCTTAACACACCAGGTAGGGATGACTTGCTGGATAAGTTGCATCTACCTAACAATGTGACTACAGGTGCTATTATGTTTCAAAATCTGGATGGGGATATATATAGTACTAATAACCTAACCCAGCTACCTGACATGATAATGTTAATGTATAACATAGGACGGCTAGTTAAAAATAGGACAGGGGTATTCAAAATTAAACTGAAATTCTATGACTTCTCATATTTGACATATGCTCATGAGAAATGGAAGACTAAGTTTGGTGAGCCCAGAGACCTTATTAAAGACTGGTACCAGCTTAATAGGGAAACACTAGCAGGTAACACACGGACTAAGGATGGGAGGAAGCGATTGAATAGGATATGTCCTCCTTTTGTTAAACTGCCAGTGGGATATTATTGGTTGTGTGGGAGGTGGGCAGTAAAGGTAATACCTTGCACCCATTATGGCCCATGCTTTTTAGGATATATATTCCCTGCTTTTAACATAACCACCACGCTTCCACCACCTATGTTGCATAGAACACGAAGATACATTGACCTGGACAAAATACACAATGGAGTTAAAATTAGTGAAGGTATGCGCCTGCTTGAAACATTTGTCCCTCATTATGGGGCTGCTACAGCCCTCACTAGATTAAACACGCTAGCTGATTTAGTAGATGAAGCTTTTAATGTAACTGGAGATGCAATAAAGCTTTTAGCATTAGAACAGGAACAAATTAGGATGGTGGCATTACAGAATAGAATGGCTCTAGACTACCTCCTAGCTGCAGAAGGAGGAGTTTGCCAGAGAATCGACCAGCAATGCTGTGTGTACATAGAAGACAATGCAGGTAGAATCAAACATGACCTACACAGATTAGAAGAAGTGCAAAAGCACATACGTGAGGTACATGACGATTCATTTAGCAAATGGCTTAAAGACTTTGACTGGACTTTTGGACTGGGGGGATGGCTTGGAAGCTTAGGCAAAACTATAGTTAAATGGCTATTAATAAGTCTGGCTTGCTTGTGTGCGATATTCATTATAGTAAAAATGTTTGGATGTTTCTGTAATACATTAGGTAGGATGTGTTTTAAACCAAAAGACAATATTACTTGAGTGGATAAGTTTTAATTATTAAGGTATGAAACAAGCAAGGTGTCACATGACCAAGGGGTGGAATGTAAGTAAAGTGGTTGCAGTAATTGCTCATGCGACACTTGCTTAAACTTGTGTGACTTTGCCTTTAAGAGAGTGAAAGCATAAGACACTTGCACTAACTTGTGTGACTTTGCCTTTAAGAGAGTGTGCCTTTAACAGAGTAAAAGACATTAATTAACTTCAAGTAGATGACACTGAATTTTACTAAGTGGTAAACAACCGATGGATGCTGATGATAAGAAGTCAAAACCCAGACAGAACAAGGGTGTAACCTTGGCAGGGGTCACTTACTGACAATAAGGAACATCTTGATAACACATTGGTAGTAGGGGCTAATGCTTAGGTAATATTGTTAAAAGATTAATTATTATTAATTGCAATAGGCTAAGTAATATTAATTGAAATGGACTAAGTAATAAAGCCATTATGATGTTTAGCTATTAATTATATCTATGGAAAGATTGTTAAAACTATTATTGATGTATTTGACAGAAGTAACTGCATAAGACCATATAATCAGATGTGTAATGTTAGGCAGAAAAACATGAAAGATGACGGCATTGGAGTTTAGGAATACGTCAGAGATAGTACCTGGGCATGCCCTGATAAGCTTGGTTGAGACTAAGGCAGACTGGCCAGATGTCTTGGGTCACAGCCAACCTCAAGGGGAGCGGTCTCAGGATCTGTGGAGTTGCGCCAAAACTGTTACGTAAGTGAACAGTATAAAGAAGGGTACCTGTGGGCAATCTGATCAGTCTGTCTGTCTGTCTTTTTGGCTGTCTATTTTTGAGTCCATTTTTGAGTGTATGTTTGTGTGTATCTTTGAGTGTATTTTTGAGTGTATCTTTTCGGTGTATTTTTGAGACCTGTGGATGGACGCATCTTCAGTGTTGTTTTTTCCCGCTGATCACCTGTTTTTCTCCTGGTCCAAGATTGCCCAGATGTCCCCTCCCATTGCGCCCCAGAAGCGGCAGGATAGGATGATGCAACCAGAGATCACGGTGATGTATTATTTGTTAGTTTGAAACTAGCTAGAATTGTTTAGTGGTAATACAACATAAGATTGTTATCAGTCGTTGCACAGGCAACTAAATGTAACTGAAAACTGTATAGATAATTGTATCTAGAATTGTTTATATAAGTATTGCAATTGCATAGAGTGTTATAAGCATGAACAGTGGTTTGTGGTATTTTTGTTTCCATGATTATGTTGCAGAATAAAACCATCATTGTTATTATAAGATTGCAAAAAAACCTGTGTAATGTGTCAGTCATTTCCTTGCTGAAAAGTGATATATGATAACATCATATCCTGAAAAAAGAATCACATAACATGCAGAAATACAAAATAGCAGGACTATGATTTTGCTGCTGCTGGTGCAGGAATACAAAATGACAGGACTATGATTTTGCTGCTGCTGGTGCAGGAATACAAGATAGCAGGACTATGATTATGCTGCTGCAGGAATGCAAGATAGGAGGACAATGATTATGCTGTTGTAGGAAGACAAGATAGCAGGACTATGATTATGCTGCTGCAGGAATACAAGATAGCAGTAATTTGATTATAATGCTGCTGGTGATGGAATACAAGATAGCAGGACTATGATTATGCTGCTGTTGGTGCAGGAATACAAAATAGCAGGACTATGATTATGCTGCTGGTGGTGATGGAATACAAGGTAACAGACTATCACTATGCTGCTGCTGGTGCAATAATACAAGATATCAGACTATGATTATGCTGCTGCAGGAATACAAATTTGCAGACTGTGATTATGCAGCTTCTGGTGCAGGAATACAAGATAGCAGGACTATGATTATGCTGCTGCAGGAATAAAAGATAGCAGGACTATGATTATGCTGGTGCAGGAATCCAAAATAGCAGGATTATGATTATGCTGCTGCTGGAATACAAATTAGCAGGACTATGATTATGCTGCAGGTGGTGCAGGAATACAAGATAGCAGGACTATTATTATGCTGCTGCTGGTGCAGGAATACAAGATATAAGGACTATGATTTTGCTGCTGCAGGAATACAAGATAGCTTGACTATGATTATGCTGCTGCTGGTGCAGGAATACTAAATAGCAGGACTATGATTATGTTGCTTCTGGTGCAGGAATACTAGATAGCAGGACTATGATTACACTGCTGCAGGAATATAAAAAAAAATAGCCGACTATGACTATGCTGCTGCAGGAATACAAGATAGCAGACAATGATTATGATGCTGCAGGAATACAAAATCACAGACTATCATTATGCTGCTGCTGGTGCAGGAATATAAAATAGCAGAACTCTGATTATGCTGCTGCTGGTGCAGGAATACAAGTTAGCAGGACTATGATTATGCTGGTGCAGGAATCCAAAATAGCAGGATTATGTTTATGCTGCTGCAGGAATACAAAATAGCAGGACTATGATTATGCTGCTTCTGTTGCAGGAATACAAGATAGAAGGATTATGATTATGCTACTGCTGGTGCAGGAATACAAGATATCTAGTCTATGATTATGCTGCTGCTGGTGCAGGAATACAAGATAGCAGGACTATGATTATGCTGCTGCTTGTGCAGGAATACAAAATATCAGGACTATGATTATGCTGCTGCTTGTGCAGGAACACAAAATAGCAGGAATATGATTATGCTGCTGCAGGAACACTAAATATCAGGACTATGAGTATGCTGCTGCTGGTGCAGGAATACAAAATAGCAGGAATATGATTATGCTGCTGCAGGAATACAAGACAGCAGGACTATGATTATGCTGCTGCTGGTGCAGGAATACAAAATTGCAGGACTATGATTATGTTGCTTCTGGTGCAGGAATACTAGATAGCAGGACTATGATTATGCTGCTGCAGGAATATTTTTTTTTTTAGCAAACTATGACTATGCTACTGCAGGAATACAAGATAGCAGACAATGATTATGATGCTGCAGGAATACAAAATCGCAGACTATCATTATGCTGCTGCTGGCGCAGGAATACAATATAGCAGACTGTGATTATGCTGCTGCCGGAATACAAAATAGCAGACTATTATTATGCTGCAGGAATAAAAAAATGCAGACTATCATTATGCTGCTGCTGGGGCAGGAATACAAGATAGCAGGACTATGGTTAGGCTGCAGGAATACAAGATAGCAGGACTATGACTAGGTTGGTGCAGGAATACAAGATAGCAGGACTATAATTATACTGGTGCAGGAATACAAGATAGCAAGATTATGATTATGCTGTTGCTGGTACCAGAATACAAGATAGCAGGACTATGATTATACTGCTGCTGGTGCAGGAATACAATATTGCAGGACTATGGTTATGCTGCTGCTGGTGCAGGAATACAAGGTAGCAGGACTATGATTATGCTGCTGGTGGTGCAGGAATACAAGATAGTAGACTGTGAATATGCTGCTTCAGGAATACAAGATAGCAGGATTATGATTATTCTGCTGCAGGAATACAAGATATCAGGACTATGATTTTGCTGCTGCTGGTGCAGGAATACAAAAGGACAGAACTATGATTTTGCTGCTGCTGGTGCAGGAATACAAGATAGCAGAACTTTTATTATACTGCTTCTGGTGCAGAAATACAAAATGGCAGGACTATGATTTTGCTGCTGCTGGTGCAGGAATACAAAATGACAGGACTATGATTTTGCTGCCGCTGGTGCAGGAATACAAGATAGCAGGACTATGATTATGCTGCTGGTGGTGCAGGAATACAAGATTGTAGACTGTGATAATGCTGCTTCTGGAATACAAGATAGCAGGATTATCATTATTCTGCTGCAGGAATACAAGATATCAGGACTATGATTTTGCTGCTGCTGCTGGTGCAGGAATACAAAATGACAGAACTATGATTTTGCTGCTGCTGGTGCAGGAATACAAGATAGCAGGACTTTTATTATTCTGCTGCTGGTGCAGAAATACAAAATAGCAGGACTATGATTTTGCTGCTGCTGGTGCAGGAATACAAAATGACAGGACTATGATTTTGCTGCTGCTGGTGCAGGAATACAAGATAGCAGGACTATGATTATGCTGCTGCAGGAATGCAAGATAGGAGGACAATGATTATGCTGTTGTAGGAAGACAAGATAGCAGGACTATGATTATGCGTGCTGGTGTGGTGCAGGAATATAAGATAGCAGGACTATGATTATGCTGCTTCTGGTGGAGGAATACAAGATAGCAGGACTATGATTATGTTGGTGCAGGAATACAAGAGTACAGGACTTTGATTATGCAGCTGGTGCAGGAATACAAGATAGCAGGACTATGTTTATGCTGCTGCTGATGCAGAAATACAAGATATCAGGACTATGGTTATGCTGCTGCTGGTGCAGAAACACAAGATAGCAGGACCTTGATTATGTTGCTGCTGGTGCAGAAATACAAGATAGCAGGACTTTGATTATGCTGCTACTGATGCAGGAATACAAGATAGCAGGAATGTGATTATGCTGCTGCTGGTGCAGGAATACAAGATAGCAGGACTATGATTATGCTGCTGGTACAGAAATACAAGATAGCAGGACTATGATTATGCTGCTGTGGGAATATAAGATAGCAGGACTATTATTATGCTGGTTCAGGAACACAAGATAGCAGGACTATGATTATGCTGCTGGTACAGGAATACAAGATAGCAGGACTATGATTATGCTGCTGTGGGAATATAAAATAGCAGGACTATTATTATGCTGGTGCAGGAACACAAGATAGCAGGACTATGATTATGCTGCTGGTACAGGAATACAAGATATCAGGAGTATGATTATGCTGCTGGTGTAGGTAGTTTTCAGCTGTAGATTAGGAAGCAGTTAGTAAAAATGCAGTGAAAGCACAATCAGTTAGCTGATGTCATTGTATAAATTGCATAATCATAGTCCTGCTGGGATAGTATAGTCCTGCATACCATCCCACGCATAAGCAGTCTTAATGAAAGTCCTCTCCAAGGGGTACAACCTACTTAGGTACTTAGGATATTAGCCCCACCTAAGGGACCCCAATGAGGGATAATATAATGGTAGATCTCACCCATCCAGGTGTAGTGGATTTTCGTTTCCCAATGGATGAAGTGATGTGGACTGGAGCTATGTGGTAGTGCTCCACTTTACATAACTCTATAGATTTAGCTGTCTCCTATGCTTATCCTGGAGCTCATATGCAGAGGCAATTCTAACCAAAGCACCCCCAAACAAACACACACTCGGATGGCCTAGCCTAGTGATAATAATTCATGCAACGCGTGTTTCACCGCTTTGGGGAGATTCAGATGTGGATTCTTCAAGGCTAGGACACACTTTTTTCTTTTTCACTTTCCCTTTTTCGCAAAAGGCAAATTATATACTATGTGTCTCCAGGCAACCTGGGGTACAACAATATTTTAATGTAAACTATATAATAGATATTAAGGTATAGATATATACAGATATTTATATACAAATATTTATTTAAAATAAATATAACATTTTCCTATAAGTTAAGAACATTGGACTGTGAAAATTTACAGTAATGACACAGTAAAACACATTAAGTATTATTATGGAATTATTAATTATGTTGAAAACATTTTTTTTAGATTTTTTTTAGGTTAAATACAACAAATAGCAAACCATGGGTATTTGAGTAGAATTATTATTTAGACGTTTATATATATATATATTAGCCCTTTGCAGTCAAATACATGTTCATATACCTTTGAACCCTTTTAAATATTTTTATTAATATTTATATATATATATATATATATATATATATATATATTAATAATGAAACAAGCTTTATTGAGTAAAGTTGTACAGTTGTAATCAGACAAAAAATAAAAACAGTTTACAGAGATAAATATGTCAAAATCGATTACATTGGTAACTGTATCATTTCAATCAGCTCTTCGTATAGCTTTAAAAATCTTTAGGTTAAGCTAAGGTAAGTCCGTTTATTGTTTTGAGGCTTTTGTACAGACAGCGGTTTAGCACTTGGATGGTGAACACAATAAGCATTTTGCCAAACCTTTTATAACAGTATAACGGTAAAACAATATTGTGTACCCCTATTAATTTACACACCTAGCAGGGGACATTGAAGGCTTGGTTTATTTGCCTACGGAGGAATAAAGGAAATAAAGGAGAAAGAGATAAGCAAAAGAGAGAAGGGGAGGGGAGAGCAGAGGAGGGGAAAAAAAGGGGGAGAGGAAAGGGGAGTGTATGGGGCTAGGCTACAGGTGCTGTCGAGACCAGTCCATTAAACTCCAGATAGCCCTAGGGGCCTCTGCCCTCCCAGGTCAGTAGCATATATTCATAAATGTCCAATTTGTCCATCTTAAGATAGTGGTACCTCTCCAACCCAAGCAGATCGCGAACCTGGGCCCTCCATTCAGCCAAATTTGGGACTTGTTGTGATTTCCAATGTTAAATTAATATTTTTTATTAGATAGTGTTTACATGAGTGTAACAGTTTATTTTAATGTATTTATGTTGTGTTTGGTGCAACTTTTATTTTATCCCTAACCTTGTATGCAAGGTCTTCAGTCACACTAACCCGGCGTGTGTTAGAGTTAATTGTGATCTGGTAATCTTGCCCTATATTGTGTATAAATATTGAAACTATAAAATGGCTGATCTAAGCCTATTTTATCTAGCCAAATACATTTTCGAGTCACTTTTCAACAGCTTTTCAACATTTAACCCAATTGCTTTTAGCGCCATCCCCCCCTTATTAACTCTATAAAATAAACAGCTTTTCAAGTCAAGTTTTAGTTTTTTGAATTCTACACCTCTAGGGGATTTATAAGCACCAGAAAGGACATTCTGGACATCTTTACAGCTAATTCACAGCTATTTGCAAATAGTCTATTATATTGTACATATGTTAAACACTCTGAAATGACCATAGGAGACATTCTAAAGGTTTATTAACATATTTGGAATCAATTCATTAAAGTTCCATTCATCCCTACTGAAGATGCTGTATACTGGTAACAAGGCATTCATTCATATGTATAGGTAAATATACATGTGTATATCTGGTGACTATGTGATATCCTATACAGCTGTGGGGATCTGTAGGAAAGGTCACTTCAGGACATCAAAATCTACAAATGGCATATTTTTATATTTAATTATTTAAAATTTGATTGTAAGTCTTCTTTACAGTGTCATTTGTAGATTATTTACAGTGTCATTTACGATTGCCGCTAACAGTACTGGCGTCTTTTAAATTGGGTTTTTAAAAGAGATCATGCAATTGCAACTTTCATAGTTCAAACAATTATCCATTTCCTTCCACACCACTGCTAACCCTGAGAATACATTGCTATATAGTCACTTTGCAACTTTCACAAGTATTGTTTTAAACAATATTTATTTCCATAGTTTGTTAAAGGACTGTTTCCATTTTTTGCCTGAACTGAAAACAAAATGGCAACTAGGAGAACCTTGTTTAAACAATGTAAACAGTGCTTTAACAAACAATAGAAATAAATATTATTTAAAACAATCCTTGTAAAAGTAACAAAGCGACCATATAGTGATAGAAAAACAGTGCACAATCTGCCCATCCTGACAACCTAAACGATGCATTAGATTGGTTAGCAGTGGTGCAGATTACAATTAGTTAACTATGAAAGTTGCAATTTTGTGATTTCTTTAAAAACCTCATTAAAAAGATGCCAGTAATTTTAGTGACAATCACAACAGTGTGAGTGAGAAATACAATCAAATTTAAAAAAATCTAATATAAAATGCTTGTTGATGTTGGTGTACAGAAGTGACTTTAGAAGTATGTCCATCTTGCCAAGATAGCTATGTAATTCATATGGATACTAAGTGTTGAGGATGTATTCCGATGACAATAGGTTAATGTCTCAAATGTAAATTAGTTTTAATGTGTAACTTTAAGAGGTGTGAATAGGCTATTGTATATGTCAGTAGTGGGAGACCTCTAGGTTTCTTTTTCAAAAACAGTTCACACTTAGAAAAAATCCTTTTTTGGGAGCTTTTCAGTTGAAAATTTATTTGGTGGCTGGGTTTTAAAAGACAGAATGATATAACATAATGATCACACAAGAAACTCGAGTAAAAATTCAGTTGGAAAGGAAAAAACATTTTCGGAAGCAAAACACCAATAAATTGTAATACTTAAGGGTTAACAACAAACAATTTACAGTTTTTATGCCCATAAAAAAATTCCACTAACTCTTTTGTGTCATATATGACTATTTTACATTCAAATTAACTACAAATAATTTGTCTATTGGTGAAAAGATGTAAGTTCACAAATATTCCACAAGGTGGCACTTTAACACCATAGTTCCTATTAACATACTACATTTGAATGTATTGTAATAGTTTCTTACAAATTGTAAACATTCTAATGTTTCAGTAGACTTTATATATTTCTGTATATATTTTCCAATGTTACTGACACATTTTTTTTATGATTAAAAATAAATAGTCTTAAAAAGAACAATTGTAGGAAAGACAGCTTTGTGCCAAACTCTGAAAGGTAGTATAAAGCTATCATTTAACCATCAATTACAATAGGATGACTTTGATCTGGTGCTAAAGCAGCCACTCCCAAATCTATTAGAGACAACTTGTTTCCTTCCTCTTCATTCTTTTACCCCACCTATAGTAATAAAGATACATCCCATTGACCTTATTTATACTTTTTTTCATCTCACTTTTATGTACTCTATGCTTTTATCACCAGATATACAGTATCCAGACCTAGGTGTCTGGCAAGCACATGCACATGAATATATATTTTTTTCTTGATGATTAATATATTATTTTTTTACATAAGGATAGTACCAGATGGGCCACCAACACTCAGGGTTAAACAGCACTATATTAGCAGCATGTTTTTTTCCATGCTAATTATAATAAAGATCATAACAGATTCTTTCTATTTATTATTCCGTTGAGCTTTAAGCTCTAACTAAAAAAGTGAATATATTGTCAGTTTAGAGGATGCATTCCATGCACTGGAATATTATATTGTCGTATCTACTATGTAGTAATAATAATATTGACAGCTTCATTAATATGTGTCCCCCATATGGCAATAATAGATCAGTAAAAGACTTGTTTAAATTAATAGCTTACATTAAATGTCAAGGTCTGAGACAGAATAGAGGGTAGTAAAGGGAAACATTACATCGTCCTTAAAGGGACAGTAAACACCAGAATTGTTGTTGTTTAAAAAGGTAGATAATCCCTTTATTACCCATTCCCCAGTTTTGCATAACCAACACCGTTATAATAATATACTTTTTTACCTCTGTGATTACCTTGTATTTATGCCTCTGCAAACTGCCCCCTAATTTCAGTTCTTTTGACAGACTTGCATTTTTAGCCAGTCAGTGCTGACTCCTAGGAGCTTCACGTACCTGAGCTCAATATTATCTATGTGAAAAACATGAACTAACGCCCTCTAGTGGTGACAAACTGTCAAAATGCTTTTAGATTAGAGGTGGCCTTCAAGGTCTAAGAAATTAGCATATGAACCTCCTAGGTTTCGTTTTCAACTAAGAATACCAAGAGAACAAAGCAAAATTGGTAATAAAAGTAAATTGGAAAGTTGTTTAAAATTACATTCCCTATTTAAATCATGAAAGTTTTTTTTTACTTGACTGTCCCTTTAAATTCTTCCACTGTGTAGCAACTGTAAAATACCTGTGTTTCCTTAAAGGGATATGAAGCCCAAAAATGTTCTTTTGTGATTCAGACAGTGCATACAATTTGAAAAAGGTTTCCAATTTACATCTGATATCAAATTTGCTTCATTCTTAACCTTTTAACGCCGTTAGGACGTTCCATGACGCCCTAACTGCGCTGGGCTTTAGCACCGTTAGGACGGCATGGAATGTCCAAGCCGTTTAGCTATCCTGAAGCCAACGGTGCTTCCAGAATGGGATCGGGTCATGGTGGGTGTGTCTAGTGTCATGGGGACAGCCCCCTGACCTGATCCCATCATTAAAATCTCTCACACGATTGCAGGATTTTAATTTGTTTATTTCGGAACGTTGTTCCGATGTAGACAAATTAACCCTGTCATCAAAGGGTTAAAGAGAGGCCTATGTACATGCAGGAAATAGTGCTGCCATCTTGTACTCTTGCAAAACTGCTGACATATAGTGCTCTAGACACGTGCACGCGCCTAAGTTTATGTCCCTCCTTTTCAACAAAAGATACAAAGAGAACAAAGAAAATGTGATAATAGAAGTAAAATAAAGTACATTTGAAAATGGTTTAAAATTGTTTGCTCTGTCTGAATCATGAACATGGACTTCATGTCCCTTTAAGGACTTATTATATACAGCAGTGCAGAAATCTTATATAAAGGAGAAAACCCTCATACAGTGCAAAAATGGCAGGAGACCTACACCCATTGTATAAAAGGCAGGAGACCTACACCCATTGTACAAAAGGAAGGAGACCTACACCCATTGTATAAAAGGCAGGAGACCTACAGCCATTGTACAAAAGGTAGGAGACCTACAGCCATTGTACAAAAGGCAGGAGACCTACACCCATTGTACAAAAGGCAGGAGACCTACACCCATTGTACAAAAGGAAGGAGACCTACACCCATTGTACAAAAGGCAGGAGACCTACACCCATTGTACAAAAGGCAGGAGACCTACACCCATTGTACAAAAGGCAGGAGACCTACACCCATTGTACAAAAGGCAGGAGACCTACACCCATTGTACAAAAGGCAGGAAACCTACACCCATTGTACAAAAGGAAGGAGACCTACACCCATTGTACAAAAGGCAGGAGACCTACACCCATTGTACAAAAGGCAGGAGACCTACACCCATTGTACAAAAGGCAGGAGACCTACACCCATTGTACAAAAGGCAGGAGACCTACACCCATTGTACAAAAGGAAGGAGACCTACAGCCATTGTACAAAAGGCAGGAGACCTACACCCATTGTACAAAAGGAAGGAGACCTACAGCCATTGTACAAAAGGCAGGAGACCTGCACCCATTTTACAAAAGGAAGGAGACCTACAGCCATTGTACAAAAGGCAGGAGACCTACACCCATTGTACAAAAGGAAGGAGACCTACAGCCATTGTACAAAAGGCAGGAGACCTACACCCATTGTACAAAAGGAAGGAGACCTACAGCCATTGTACAAAAGGCAGGAGACCTACACACATTGTACAAAAGGAAGGAGACCTACACCCATTGTACAAAAGGAAGGAGACCTACACCCATTGTACAAAAGGCAGGAGACCTACACCCATTGTACAAAAGGCAGGAGACCTACACCCATTGTACAAAAGGCAGGAGACCTACACCCATTGTACAAAAGGCAGGAGACCTACACCCATTGTACAAAAGGCAGGAGACCTACAGCCATTGTACAAAAGGCAGGAGATCTACACCCACTGTACAAAATGCAGGAGACCTACATCCATTGTACAAAAGGCAGGAGACCTACACCCATTGTATAAAAGGCAGGAGACCTATACCCATTGTACAAAAGGCAGGAGACCTACACCCATTGTATAAAAGGCAGGAGACCTACACCCATTGTACAAAAGGGAGGAGACCTACACACATTGTACAAAAGGCAGGAGACCTACACCCATTGTACAAAAGGCAGGAGACCTATACTCATTGTACAAAAGGCAGGAGATCTACACCCATTGTACAAAAGGAAGGAGACCTACACACATTGTACAAAAGGAAGGAGACCTACACCCATTGTACAAAAGGCAGGAGACCTATACCCATTGTGCAAAAGACAGGAGACCTACACCCATTGTATAAAAGGCAGGAGACCTACACCCATTGTACAAAAGGCAGGAGACCTACACACATTGTAGAAAAGGCAGGAGACCTACACCCATTGTACAAAAGGCAGGAGACCTACACCCATTGTACAAAAGGCAGGAGACCTACACACATTGTACAAAAGGCAGGAGACCTACACCCATTGTACAAACGGCAGGAGACCTACACACATTGTACAAAAGGCAGGAGATCTACACCCATTGTACAAAAGGCAGGAGACCTACACACATTGTACAAAAGGCAGGAGACCTACAGTTGTTGGTTAAAGTGTTTAACCAACGCCTTTTTGAGGCACCCAATACTAAAATATCATGCCCTGTACGTTCAATGGCAAGCAGTAGCAGAGCTCAATGTTCTTTTTTTAGTTGTCAAACAATCCAAAATACCACTTTCTTATGTAACACTTTTTAAAAAGGTAAATTAGGTAAGGGCAAATGACAAGGGACAAGGGATAGGGTAGAAAGGGGGTATCTGTATTTGTGCGTGTATGTGTCTGTATATGTGTGTATGTTTATATGTGTGATTGTGAATATATGTATATGTGTGTAAATGTATATGTGTGTGTGTGCATCTGTATGTGTGTGTGTTTGTGTGTGTGTATGTATATGTGTGTATGTCTATCTGTATGTGTGTGTATGTGTATATGTACTGTATGTGTGTTTGTATGTATATATATATATGTGTGTGTGTGTGTGTGTAAATATGTGTGTATGTGTATATGTGTGTGTGTATTGCAAACAACTAAATAAAATACTGCACTATCTGAGCGAATGTTTTGCACTCAAGTGTTATCCAACACTAATAATTAAACCGAGGCCCTCATGGGAATCTATTATCAAAAGGAAATTACCTATCTGCATTATCCAACATGAACACTGTATTGTGCACTATACAAGTGCATACTAAGGGTAAGGCATGTCCGTTTGCTGAACACATTTGTAGAACAGTTGATGTTCCAGGGACAAAGGATTAAATGAGTAGTGATATTAAAAGCTGGAGGACTTGACAATAAGTGTAATCTAAAGTTTAACATCACAAAGTATAACAGTCTGCATTTAGGATGCAAAGCTTGAAATGTTAATTACAGACTTTACAGCACTTTAATGGCAAAAGCAAATGAGATACAGTATTGGGATTTTATTTTAGACAATTAGGATTTGGTAAATGTTGCACTAGTACAGGTAAGACCAGCAGAATGCTTGGCTGTGTAGTAAGAGATGTTGGGCCAGAGCAAAAATTATTGTTCATGAGCGCTAACTGCTCTCAAGGTAAAAAATTAGAGCTGTATTTTTTTTCTCGCGATTGCGAAAACTTCACTAGGATTAAAATTTTTGCACTAATTGGGTTGCGTTCGTATTACAAGTTCCAAAAAAGCATTAACCCGAATAGCGTGAAAAACCTAACTTAACTTTTTACGTGCATGTACTCCCCCAAAGAAATCAATTGAGTTAAAAAGTTGAAAAAAAAATCTAACACCCGAGATCATGCAAACGCCATCACATTTTTTTTTCTGGCGATTGTGAAAACTCCGCTAGGATTTTAATTTTTGCACTAGTTGGGTTGCGTTCGTATTACAAGTTCCAAAAAAGCATTAACCCAAATAGCATGAAAAACCTAACAATCAATTGAGTTAAAAAAGTGGGGAAAAAAAATCTAACACCCAAGATCATGCAAACGCCATCACATTTTCGCATTCCCCATAGAAATCAATGTAGCAAAAAACCCACTGATTGTGCAAACAACATAGCATATTTGCATTAACAAATGTGAATATTTACAGTAAATACATAGAAAAAAATCTTTATTAAATATGAATATTGCATAAATATGTTTTATCATGTTTTCATCTACTTAATGGCAAAGGGCTATAATGCACTTATATACTGTATTTGTCTATATATGTGTACATACAGGGCCGCCATCAAGGGGTGAATAGGGTGACTCCTGTCAAGGGCCCAGTGGGCCCCATGAGGCAAACACAACTATTATTTAAAAACATTTTTTTTTACATTTTGGCAGCCACCAGAGGGTGCTAAAGCAGATTGCTATTGAGCGTGGTAAATGTTATTACAAGGAGTAAAGTATTAGAATTTGAGAGGATTTCTGAGTGTGCACTAAACCACTATGTACAGTGTGAGACAGACTTGGCACTTCAGTTTGTACAGTGTGTGCCTGAGTCAGGCGGAAGATCACTTTCATTTGCAGAGTAGGCAGGACTTACTAAGTAAATGTTTTTTATTTTTTGTGCAATTTCAGATTGTAACTTCAGTGTGGTAGTTGTGTGGTGGGGCCAGGGGTCTATAAAAACAATTTTTTTTTCAATATGCAGAAGTGTATTTAGGATTATTTGACAATGCTGTAAAAATTCTATATTTAAAACCATGCAGAACCATGCAGAATTTTTTAATTTATATATATATATATATATATATATAAATTGCATTCCAGTTTACTGCCCCTTTATGCAAGGACTTTCCAGGTAACAGGAGGAATTTTATCCAAGATTTTTACATCTGCATAAAATTGTATACTCTCAGGCTAAGATTGCTCAGTGTTTGAAATGAGACAGGTTAACTTAACACTGTTCAGTTTACACTACAGATTACTTAATTTTGAAATACATACAAACAAGCCTAAATCCTGTATTTAACCAGATTTAATGGTATGAGTGCTAGTGCCACAGCTTATGGCTCCACCAAGACCATATAGAGTACAGTTTTTTCAAAATCCATAAGTACAGCTGACAGAAGAGAACATTTGTAAACCAGATTTGAAGTGGTGCTCTTGGTTGGGGAAAATGGAGAGGGAGAACCCCAAACATATGTCAATCTTTCAAAAGTACTTTTCTTCATCTACCCATTCTGAAAGATCAATAATGTACAATTCTGAATTCACATAAGTATTTTTGTTTGCACATTTACAAATATGTTTCTTTTATTTTTTATCATGCATGTCACACACTGTTGATTTAGGGGATGGCAATATGCATACATTTTACCTCCTGTGGGTGTCTGTGTTTATGTCTTTGTACTTTTGTTGATGTCTCTATGAGTGTGTAGGTATTTTTTTTCTATGGATCTCTCTGTTAGGGTTTGTGTGTCTGTCTTTGTGCATTTTCTGTGGTTGTCTTTGTGAGGGTGTATGTCTTTGTGTGCTTTCAGTGGGTGTCTCTCTCTGTGTGTGTGTATGACTGTGTGTTTTCTGTGGTTGTCTGTGAGTGTGTATGTCTTTGTGTATTTTCTGAGGCTGTCTATGTGAGTGTTTCCTTGAGTGTATGTGCAAGTTTTTGTTTGAGTGTGTGTGTGTCTATTGTCTATTCCTTTTTAGGACATTTTGACATTACTACTGATTATTCACATCTTTCTACAGACTTTGAGACTAATGGACATATCTTGAAGTCACCAATTCACCACTTAACCTTTAAATTATTGTTTAGGCAGTTCAGGGCCCTTCCTTTCAGCCACTACATGCTGTTGTCATCATATAGTTGGCATCTTCCTTAACAAAAACATAATCAGAATTCCATATTTTGCCATGTAAATCTCCTTTTTTGACAAAACTGTAGTCTACCTCATTACTTGTCAGATCAATGTAAACAAGTGTTGAGTGTCTGAGTGTGTTTGTGTGTTTCTTTGCATGTCTGCAAGAGTTTCTATATGTAAATCCTTATGTGTGAGTGTGTGTTTCAGTGTATGAGTGTGTCTGTGTGTTTCTTTGCGTGTCTGCTAGAGTGTCTATATGTGAATCCTTATGTGTGTCTGTGTGTTTGTGTGTTACTACCTTTACAACTTTTCCAAGTCTGACTACACTTAAGAATAAAGTGCAAATACGTTTAAGTCACTTGGTAAAAAATTGCACATGTTAAGGGGGGGCTGATCAATGGTTAAGTAAGGGGCCCCAAAATTTCTAGTGGCGGCCCTGTGTACATATATATATTAATGTTTTTATATGTGTATATGTCTGTCAATACATATATACACATATAAATACATTAATATATATATGTAGAAATGTATATATATATATATATATACATACTGTATGTATGTATATATATATATATATATATAAATATATATATATAAATATACAAATACATCTTTAGCAATGTATATGTACTGTATGTCTCTCAATGTTAAAGCCATTTGCTTGACTGATCTCCACTCTTTGAGCCCTTATTACTTTTTTGTGCAATATTTGTATTACAAATTTGTTATCAGGCAGGGTTAATATGAGTGTAACTGTATTTTGTGATGTATTTTTGAAGTGTTTTGTGCAACATTTTTGTTTCAGAAAACAGTTAACCACAGCTCCGAGATTGCGGTAAGGATTGAAGCGTAAAGGGCGACTGCATTAGTGCAATTTACATAAATGTGAAAAAAGAAAAAGAGAACAGCACTCCTGAGATAGAACAAAAGCTAGAATAACTTCCATGCCTGTTCATTTATATTGCAACTCATGGTGCGTGTTCTTTTAGCACATTATGCCCCTTCACAGAGAAAAAATATCCTGTAGCATATCGGTCTGATCCTGCCCAATGACAGTCCAGCGCCGAAATACCAGGCAATTCTTCTCTGAACAAGAGAAACAACAACCCCAGACGATCGTTTCGGCTTTTGTTCTATCTCAGGAGTGCTGTTCTCTCTTTTCTGATATTTATGCATTAGCGCAATGGCAATGTCGCTCTACTTGTAATGTCAGCGCAATGAAAATGGCTCATTTGAAGGAGATATGATTCTCCCCTTTCCAATGAGGTGGTTGCTCTAGCAAAGAATGAGGTGACACATGGGGGTAGATTTATTAAGCAGAGGATGCTGCTCCCTACCACCATCGTTTCAGGCTCGCTGCTCCTTAACTTCTTGCGGTGGACTGAAATCATCCCGATCCGACACCCCCAGTAGCCACTGGTAAGCAGGGGGCAGCATTGCACAAGCATTTCACTAGAAATGCTTGTGCAATGTTAAATGCTGACAGCATATGTGGTCGGCATTTAGCGAGGTCGAGCGGACATGATTCTCTACAACTAATCATGTCCGCTCGACTAATGTTAAATCTACCCCATTGCCTTCATTAGAGCTCACCTCCTGATGCAAAACAATCTGCATCTGCATGAAACCCCTCTGACTAACAATAAGATGCCTCTGTAAGTTGTGTGACCCTCCCAGAGTCCCAGCAGCATCACCAACAAGGAAGTGCCTGCATCCCTACACAGACACTTCTGGTCACAATGATTGGAACCCTTGCATATATATGATAAACAATACATTTAGGAAAATTGGAGATGTATCTATTTATATTATTAGAATATATTTATGGGGATGTCCAAAAGTATTCAACAGAAACAGAAACCTTTTCAGCTGACATACAGTGATTCGCAGAAGAAACACAAAATTTTATAAAGGCTCCGTCCCTAATATTTGGTTGCACAACAAGGACTGCTACCAATTGTTTCTTGTAATTGTCTATAAGCTTCCTGCACCTGCCTGTTGGGAGTTTGTTCAACCACTTAAATGTTTGCAGGATTCCTTTTTCCAATGGTAGAGTTCAGCTCTTTCCAAAGATTTTTCATTAGATTGAGATCAGAACTCATTGCAAACCAGTCCTTTAAGCTTTTGTTTGTGTGCTGCTGTATGACCCATGACTTTCAACCTAAAAATAGTTTTCTGACACTGCGTGGCACATTTTGTTTTTTAAAAAAGATTTGGAAAGCCTTTGATTTCATGATTCTCTAAATACATTTAAGGTCTCTAGCATCAAGGGCACTTATAAACTTGCTAACGAGCAGTTTATGTTCACCGCTCACTTACAGAGAGAGCTGGTATTACGGGTTTTTACAAACCCGGCGTTAACCGCAAAAAAGTGATCGTAGAGCAAAATTTTGCTCCACATCTCACCTCAATATCAGCGCTGCTTACGTTAGCTGTGAACTGGCTGAACGTGCTCGTGCACGATTTCCCCATAGGAATCAATGAGGGAGAGCCGGCTGAAAAAAAAACTAACACCTGCAAAAAAGCAGCGTTTAGCTCCTAACGCAGCCCCATTGATTCCTATGGGGAAATACATTTTATGTTTACATATAACACCCTAACATGAACCCCGAGTCTAAACACCCCTAATTTTACACTTATTAACCCCTAATCTGCCGCCCCCCACATCGCCGCCACCTGCATTATATTATTAACCCCTAATCTGCCGCTCCGGACACCGCCGCCACCTACATTATACTTATGAACCCCTAATCTGCTGCCCCCAACATCACCACACCTACATTATATATTTATTAACCCCTAATCTGCCGATCCCAATGTCGCCGCCACCTACCTACACTTATTAACCCCTAATCTGCCACTCCCAATGTCGCCGCCACTATATTAAAGTTATTAATCCCCTAAATCTAAGTCTAACCCTAACACCCCCTAACTTAAATATAATTTAAATAAATCTAAATAAAAATAACTAAATTATTCCTATTTAAAACTAACTACAGGTGGACCTCAGTTTACAACGGTTCAATTTGCACCATTTCAGAATAACAACCTTTTTTCCAGTCATGTGACTGCTATTGAAAAGCATTGAGAAGCAGTGCATTGATTAAAATAGCCAGTAGGTGGTGCTGTCCACTTGTGTTGCAGCAAAGCCAAGCAAGCTGAAATTAATCAGTTTAACCAAACATGAGCTATCGAGCAGATTTAAAAGGAACAAGATCTTCCTGTCTATAAATCAGTCCAGATTGGAATGCATAGAAATAACTGTTTGCAGAAAAATGCAAGTGAAGTCTGTGTTGAGTGATTATTTTCTTAGGTTTATAATGCTGTTTAGCAAAATGTTTTGTTCATTTAACTTAGTTTAATTATATATTCTGTGTTGTGTGATTATTTTATTAGGTTTATAATGCTGTTTAGCATTTAAAGCCTTCATTTCAAAGCTTTAAAAATAATATATTAGGTGTTACTTATGACAATTTTGAGAGGGACCTGGAACCTAACTCCTTCACTTTCCCTTTGACTTACATTATAAACTGGGTTTCAATTTACAATGGTTTCGATTTACAACCATTCCTTCTGGAACCTAACCCCGGAGTAAACTGAAGGCTACCTGTACTTACCTATAAAATAAACCCTAAGCTAGCTATAATATAACTAATTGATACATTGTAGCTAGCTTAGGGTTTATTTTTATTTTACAGGCAAGTTTGTATTTATTTTAACTAGATACAATAGTTATTAAATAGTTATTAACTATTTAATAACCACCTAGCTAAAATAAATACAAAAGTACCTGTAAAATAAAACCTATTACAATTACGCCTAACAATACACTATAATTAAATTAATTCCCTAAATTAAATAAAATTATCTAAAGTACAAAAAAAACAAACACTAAATTACAGAAAATAATAAAAAAAAATCCAAGATTTTTAAACTAATTACACCTAATCTAATCCCCCTAACAAAATAAAAAAGCCCCCCCAAAATAAAAAAGCACTACCATACACTAAATTACAAATAGCCCTTAAAAGGGCCTTTTGCGGGGCATTGCCCTAAAGTAATCAGCTCTTTTACCCATAAAAAAAAATTACAAATCCCCCCCAACATTAAAACCCACCACCCACACAACCAACCCTACTCTAAAACCCACCCAATCCCCCCTTAAAAAAAACCTAACACTAACCCCTTGAAGATCACCTTACCGGGAGATGTCTTCATCCAACCGGCAGAAGTGGTCCTACAGACGGGCAGAAGTCTTCATCCAAGCCGGGCAGATGTAGTCCTCCAGACGGGCAGAAGTCTTCATCCATCCGGCACGGAGTGGGTCCATCTTCAAGACATCCGACGCGAAGCATCCTCTTCTGACGACGGCTACGACTGAATGAAGGTTCCTTTAAATGACGTCATCCAATATGGTGTCCCTTCAATTCCTATTGGCTGATAGAATTCTGCCAGCCAATCGGAATTAAGGTAGAAAAAATCCTATTGGCTAATTGGATCAGCCAATAGGATTGAAGTTCCAATCAGCCAATAGAATGCCAGCTCAATCCTATTGGCTGATTGCATCAGCCAATAGGATTTTTTTCTACCTTAATTCCGATTGGCTGATAGAATTCTATCAGCCAATCGGAATTGAAGGGACGCCATCTTGGATGACGTCACTTAAAAGTACCTTCATTCAGTAAGAAGACTCCAGATGAAGAGGATGCTCTGCGTCGGATGTCTTGAATATGGAGCTTCTCAACGTCGGAAGGATGAAGATAGAAGATGCCGTCTGGATGAAGACTTCTGCCCGTCTGGAGAACCACTTCTTCCCGGCTTGGATGAAGACTTCTGCCCGGTTGGATGAAGACTTCTCCCAGCTTCGTTGAGGACTTCGGCCCGCTTGGGTGAAGATGTCTCACAGTAGGGTGATCTTCAGGGGGTTAGTGTTAGCTTTTTTTTAAGGGGGGATTGGGTGGGTTTTAGAGTAGGGTTGGTTGTATGAGTGGTGGGTTTTAATGTTGGGGGGGTATTTGTACTTTTTTTTTTACAGGTAAAAGAGCTGATTACCTTGGGGCAATGCCCCGCAAAAGGCCCTTTTAAGGGCTATTTGTAATTTAGTGTAGGATAGGGCTTTTTGGGGGGGGGGGATTAGATTAGGTGTAATTAGTTTTTCTGTAATTTAGTGGGGGGGTTTTGTACTTTAGATAATTTTATTTAATTTAGGGAATTAATTTAATTATAGTGTAGTGTTAGGTGTAATTGTAACTTAGGTTAGGTTTTATTTTGCAGGTACTTTTGACTTTATTTTGGCTAGGTGGTTATTAAATAGTTAATAACTATTTAATAACTATTGTACCTAGTTAAAATAAATGCAAACTTGCCTGTAAAATAAAAATAAACCCTAAACTAGCTACAATGTAAGGTATTTAGTTTTAAATAGGAATAATGTAGTTAATGATAGTTATTTTATTTAGATTTATTTAAATTATATTTAAGTTAGGGGGTGTTAGGGTTAGACTTAGATTTAAGGGTTAATACCTTTAATATAGTGGCGGCGACGTTGGGGGCGGCAGATTAGGGGTTAATAAATTTAGGTAGGTGTCGGCGATGTTAGGGATGGCAGTTTAGAGGTTAATAATATTTAACTAATGTTTGCGAGGCGGGAGTGCAGCGGTTTAGGGGTTAATATATTTATTATAGTGGCGGCGATGTCCGGTTCGGCAGATTAGGGGTTAAAATATGTATTTTAGTGTTTGCGATGCGGGAGAGCCTCGGTTTAGGAGTTAATAGGTAGTTTATGAGTGTTAGTGTACTTTTTAGCACTTTAGTTAAGAGTTTTATGCTACAGCGTTGTAGTGTAAAACTCTTAACTACTCACTTTAAAATGTGGTACCAGGCTTCACAGGAGAGGGTCTACCGCTCACTTTTTGTCAGACTCGTAATACCGGCGCTATGCAAGTCCCATTGAAAAAAGAGGATACGCAATTGACGTAAGTGGATTTGCGGTATTTCCAAGTCTGGCCCAAAAAAGTGAGAGGTACACCTGTACCTGCAAGACTCATAATACCAGTGGGCGTTAAAAAGCAGCGTTAGGACCAGCCAACGCTGCTTTTTAAGCCTAACGCAAGACTCGTAATCTAGCTGTAAATGTTTATGATTCAGATAGAACACACATGTTTAAACTACTTTCCATTTTACTTCTATTATGTCATTTGCTTCATTCTCGTCTTTATCCTTTGTTGAAAAGCATACATAGGCAGGCTCAGGAGCAGCAAAGCACTACTGGGAGCTAGCTGGTGATTGGTGGCCTTGCATATAGGCCTCTTGTTATGTTATTAGGTCACCTGATGTAAGCTCCCAGTAGTGTGATGCTGTTGTTTCAATAAAGAACATGAAAAGAATGAAGCAAATATAAAAAAAGAAATACATTGGAAAGCTATTTAAAATTTGTTTCCCTGTTGTGCCTTAAATTACTTCTCTAATCAATTTTCCTATTTCCAACACGTCCTGGGAGGTGCTAGACAGTTCTATTAGAAGCAAATTTCTTAAAGAGACAGTGAACTGGAAAACTGGTTTTCCCTTAATATGTTCCCAATTACTTGCTGTAGAAAATAAAATGTATGGGGAATTGCCCCTTTAGGTTTATATTCAATAGCTGTTTTTGCTGACTGAAACCTCAATCCATTGTTCACAAGAACATGCCCATAAAAGTGTGCTGATTCTGAAAAACAGAGCTATTAGTAAATGAAAAATGTGTGTTTCATGTTCCTTTTTCATTCGCGATTCGGATAGAGCATATAATTTTAAACACCTTTCAAATTTACTTCTATTATCTAATTTTCTTAGTTCTCTTGGTATAATTTGTTGAAAAGTATACATAGGTAGGCTCAGGAATTGGGAGCTATCTGTTGATTGGTGGCTGCACATATATGCCTCTTGCCATTGGCTTACCAATGTGTTCGGCTAGCTCCTTGTGGTGCATTTTGCTCCTTCAACATAGAAGAAAAATTGATAAAAGAAGAAAAGTGGAAAGTTTTTTAAAAATGTATGCCCTATCTGAACCATGACGGAAAATTGTTTATTTCATGTGCCTTTAAAGCCTCCTTATCTTATCTCTCAGTATTTACACAATGATCAATACTTTTCAATTGTCAATGCAATTGAAAATAATATTTGTATTACCTTTCTCTCCTCTCTGGAACCGTGTTTGCTACTTGCTGTCTCTTGTTTACATACGTAGCTACAGAGAAGTATTCATATTTTCAGCAAAGGTGGTATTTCAACAGGCAAAAGTAGATATTTTAAATGATGAAATAAAGGTAATAAAGCTATAACATTATTACAGTGTGTAAAACATCATATTAAGGAGGCAAAAAAGTCCACTGTGAACTATTGAAACAGGGATGACAAGGTCTTTGGAGATGGCATTGTACCCTTTAGAAATTATCACCTAGATTACGAGTTGTGCGTTCGTGTTTTAACGCTGAAAAAATGGCCATTTCAGCGTTAAAACAGCACCACAGCCATTACAAGTCTTGTCGGTATAGCTGTACTGCAAGCCTTTTAGCCTTTAACGCAACGTCAGTCCCGCACACGTAAACATTACGTTTTTTCACGGGACTTTCATAGCGCAGCCATTACAAGTTTTGCATTCTGGCTAAAAAGCTAGCGTTACACCCTATAACGACAAGATGTGTACCGCCTTCTGAGAGCAGTAGTTATGAGTTTTACACTACAAAACTGTTACGATAAACTCATATCTAAAGTGTTACAAAGTACACTAAACACTCATAAACTACCTATTAACCCCTAAACCGAGGCCCTCCCGCATCGCAAATAATATATTAAAGTTATTAACCCCTAATCTGCTGCTCCCGACATCGCCGTCACTAATAAAAAATTATTAAGCCCTATTCCGCCGCTCCACCAAAATCGCTGCCACTATAATAAAGTTACTAAACCCTAAACAGCCGCCCACCCACATCGCAAACAATTTTTAAGTATTATTAACCCCTAATCTGCCATCCGCCCACATTGCCCCCACTATACTACAGTTATTAACCCCTAATTCCGCCGCCACTATAATAAACCTATTAATGCCTAAACCGAAAGCCCTCCGCAATGAAATATACTAACCAATAGCCAATAGAATTTCAGTAGCTCTCATCCTATTGGCTGATTTGAACAGCCAATAGGGTTTCAGTAGCTCTCATCCTATTGGCTTATATGAATTTAAAAAATCAAATCAGCCAATAGGAATGCAAGGGACACCATTTTGAATTGCGTACCTTGCATTGAAGATTTAGTATACGGCGGCGACCATATGATTTTTTAAGGGTTTTTTTGGGTGTTTTTTTTGTAAAAGAGCTATAAATGCCCTTTTCAGGGCAATGCAAAAGAGCTGAATGCCCTTTTAAGGGCAATGCCCATACAAATGCCCTCTTCAGGGCAATGGGTAGATTAGGTTTTTTTTTAGATAGTTTTTTTATTTTGTGGGTTTGGGGGGGTGTTTGTAATGTTAGTGGGTCTTTGTCATTTTTTTTCAGGTAAGAGAGCTGTTTAACTTAGTGAAATGCCCTACAAAGGCCTTTTTAAGGGCTATTGGTAGTTTATTCAAGATTAGGTTTTTTATTTCGGGGTGATTTTTTTTTTGTAAATGGCTTTTAGAATAGGAATAATTTTTATTATTTTAGATAATTCGTTTTTTATTTTGTGTAATGTTTTTATTTCGTTTTGGGGTTGTTTTTTATTTTTAGATTAGGGTTTGAGCATTTCATAAAATAGCTGAATGCCCTTTTAAGGTCAGGAAAAAGAGCTGAATGAACTTTTAAGGGCAATGCCCATACAAATGCCCTTTTCAGGACAATGGGTAGATTAGGTTTTACTTTATTTTAATTTTGTGGGTTTGGGGGTGGGGGTTTGTATACTGTTAGGGGGTGTTTGTTTTGTTTTGTAGCAAAAGAGCTGTTAACTTTAGGGCAATGCCCTACAAAAGGCCCTTTTAAGGGCCCTTGGTAGTTTATTATAGATAAGGATTTTTTATTATTTTTTTATTTTGGGGTGTTTTTTTTTTTTTTTTTTTTAAAACAGGGTATTAGAATAGGAATAATTTGTATTGTTTTTTATCATTTTTGTAATGGTAGGTTTTAGTGAAAGGCAGCTTAGGTTTTATTTTTATTTCACAGGTAAGTTTGTATTTATTTTAAATAGGTAGTTAATAAATAGTTAATAACTATTTACTAACTAGTCAACCTAGTTAAAATAAATACAAACTTGCCTGTGAAATAAAAATAAAACCTAAGGTAGCTACAATATAACTATTAGTTATATTGTAGCTAGCTTAGGTTTTATTTCATAGGTAAGTATGTATTTAGTTTTAAATAGAAATTATTTAGTTAATAATTGTAACTATAATTTAGATCTAATTTCATTATGTTAAAGTTAGGGGTGTTAGGGTTAGGTTTAGGGTTAGGATTAGGGTTACGTTAGGGTTAAGGTCAGAAAGCGACAATCAGAGGCACGAAACGCGTCAGATGACTCCGAGGAAGCAGAGAGGTGTGTTTGATTTGTTTTAGCAATTGTAACGAAGTAGTAAAGTAACATTTTAATTTGAAAAGCGGAGCCCGTGCCTTTTTCGACCAGTCATTGAACTACTATTGTCGGGGTTCCGGAGAGGAGGTAATTTGAATACTGTGTAACTTTAATTTAGCTCTATTTTAATTATGTTAAAGTTAGGAGGTGTTAGGGTTACGTTAGGGTTAGGTTTAGGGGTTAATAAAGTTTAATTTAGGTTGTTGCGATGTGGGGGGCTGGTGGTTAAGAGGTTAATACGTTTATTTAGTGTTAGTGATGTGGGAGGCCAGAGGTTTAGGGGTTAATAACTTTATTTAGTAGCGGCAATGTTGGGGAGCGGCGGAATAGGGGTTAAAATATTTATTATAGTATGAGCAATGTTGGGGTGCAGGGGAATAGGGGTTAATAACTTTAGTATAGTGCCGGCAATATCTGGAGTGGCAGATTAGGGGTTAATATCTTTATTTAGGTGGCGGCGATATCAGGAGCGGCAGATTATGGGTTAATAGCTTTATTTAGGTGGCAGCGATATCGGGAGCGGAAGATTAGGGTTTAATAAGTTTATGTAGGTGCCGGCGATGTCAGGGCGGCAGATAAGGGGTGATTAGACGTAAGGTTTATGTTAGGGTGTTTAAAAGTATCTTTTTTTTTCCCCCATAGACATCAATGGGGCTGCGTTACGGAGATTTTCATTCTGTGATTGCAGGTGTTTGGGTTTTTTTCTGACACCTTCTCCCTATTGATGTCTATGGGGAAAGCGTGCACGATCACGTCAAAGCAGCACTTGAATTGTGTGCGGTATGGAGCTCAACGCAACCATATCACACGCACAAGCCGGATGTTTGAAAACTTGTAATGGCTGCGCTATAGGGGATGAAACAACGCAACTTTTGTTGCGTTCATTAAATTCCCTATAGCGCGCATAACTTGTAATCTACCTGTTTATTTTTTTGTCAAAATAGCATTTCCGATTCCATCAGTCAGGTCTCTCTTTTCTTCATCTTTGTGAAAAAAAAACAGTAAATAAAGTGTCCTTTGACGCTTTTAAGCCATCATTAATTGGTTATTTTAAGCCATGCGGGCACTATTAAGTTATAGGTCTGTCTAATTTTTCCAGAAATTACGTTCTTGTCCTTTTTCTGAAACTGATTTAACCTATTCAAGAGTGACAATTATAGGGTCATGAAAATGTTTATATTTTTATACTTTTTCTCCTCTCCTTTTTTTAATTGTTTTTGTTTTATTATCTGCTGTCTGGCATTCTCTTTTTCTTTTCTTTCCTTCTTTCTTTCTTTTCCTTTCCTTTTTCATTCCCAAGGCAACAGATTGGAGATAATCTAATATTGAGCTTCATATTTCCAAAAATGTTTAGCATTTTTTAATTGTTTTATATACATTTCACTCCAAGTTACAAATACAAAACTTCCGAACATATCATTGATCATAAGGCCAATTGTGTACAAACAACGTGCATATTAATAATTAATTATTCTTAAAAGAACATGAAACCCAAAAATTTTCTTTCATGATTTAGATAAGAGAATATTACTTTAAATAAATTCCAATTTACTTATATTATCTAATTTGCTTCATTTTTTAGAGATCATTTGCTAAAGAAATAGCAATGCACATGGATGAGCCAATCACACTAGGCATCTATGAGCAGTCACCAATTAATACATCACCTTCACACCGTAGTCCTTCATCCTAGCTGTAGCGATTGGGAGAGGTCTTTTGGGCAATTGGCCAGGAGATGGTGGTCTTCTGGACAACACTCAGCAGGTACGGATCTCTCAACATATAGCTCAAAAGTACCCCTGTTTATACTGTTAACTTATGTAACAGTTCTGGCATCAATCCACAGACCACTGAGACACCTCCTGCAAGTTGGACTGAGGCCCACAATGGCTGGACAATCCACTGAGCCTCACCCAAACCATCAAGAGGTATTTCAGGTTCTTTCCCTGACGTCATGTTCCTAGCCTTTAATCACTGAAACCCTTGTCTGGTTTGCTCCCTTATCTATTTCATACATGTTTGTACATTCTCAGCTTTAATGTCTTTAAAACTCTGTTTACCAGGTCAGCATTTACTCATAATCTATTAGCAACTATAACTAATAGCTAAATTAAATAAAGCAAGTGTTTCATGATCAATACGTCAGTCATCTTGCTCACATTTCAGCCATTTTCCTTACACAGCCTTTCCCCAATATAATTGACTTTTTAATGTTAAATCTATAAAACAAAAAGTACATAATTTGTTTTTGTTTTCTTGGGCATAAGATCTAAAACTATCTTAACATTCACCTAGATTACGAGTTTTGCGCTTAAAGTTGCGTTATTTAACCCTCCCTAGCGGTGCCATTACAAGTTACTGAAAAGCCTCCTTGTGCGTGTGCAGTGGCGTAGCGTGGGTTGTCAGTGCCCAGGGCAAGGTAAGAATTGCGCCCCCCTAACCCATTAGCACCGACTGAGTCTCTTCCACCAGTACAGTCACTGATATATATATAAAATTATACAGATATATAAACACACTCACTCATGGTTGGAATCTCATGTTTCATATCACAATACAAAGAAAAAATGGGGTTTATTTAGCAGCGCTAAAAAAAGCTAGGAAATGATGATACCAATCTAATTTATGTTTTATACAATCTAGTTTATTTAAAAATTCTTATAACACATAAAAACAACAGCAAATGCTTTTCCTAATTAATAAAGGGACGTCTCCCTTATACAACACTTATAAAAACAGACTAGAACCATATAATCCTAGAATTCCAGGTATAAAGGAATTAATTCTATAGATAACATATGGCAAGCAACAAATTTCTAAGATAAATGGTGAATTGAATATTTAAAAAGCACAAATGTATCAGTCCTAACAGCTTTACAGTTCTTCAGTAACAAATACAGTTATAAAGTTACACAGTTACTTTCCTTGGACATATAATTGGCTCAGGTGTGCTGGATAGTTAAAAAGGCAAAAAACAGCCAATATTCTGATTTAGGTGCCAAAGCAATCGTGGTTAATGGAAATGGTTAATTTAACAGATGAATACCTTGATGTCTTTAAAGTTCAGATTGCGTGTTTTAAAAAACGTAGTGCAAATTAGTGTAGAGGTACCTTAATCTGTCCTGGTTGCAACCGCTGATATTCTTCACTGTGAGGGATTCACAGACTGTTTGTTCCTGGTGCTTCTGATAAGTCACCTGACCTTCTCTTTGATTCAGAGGTCAGGGGTGATGATCCGTTCTGGTGATGTAGTTATCCTTTTTTTTGTTTTCCTTTCTTCATATAGCCCAAATATTGTTTTCATCTGGGTTCCCTCAGACTTCTTAAGGTTTGAAGAAATCTTTGGTCAGTGTTTAGCAGTAACACCGTATTCCCTGAAGTTACCAAAGGTAGATTTTAACTTGCAGGGTCAGGAGAAAAGTTTAAAGTGCAGGGTCACACAGCTTTGTGACAGTAGTTTTAAAGTTCTGGTGATGTAGTTATCCTTTTTTTTTTGTTTTCCTTTCTTCTTATAGCCCAAATATTGTTTTCATCTGGGTTCCCTCAGACTTCTTAAGGTTTGAAGAAATATTTGGTCAGTGTTTAGCAGTAACACCGTATTCCCTGAAGTTACCAAAGGTAGATTTTAACTTGCAGGGTCAGGAGAAAAGTTTTAAAGTTGCAGGGTCACACAGCTTTGTGACAGTAGACTACTGTCACAAAGCTGTGTGACCCTGCAACTTTAAACTTTTCTCCTGACCCTGCAAGTTAAAATCTACCTTTGGTAACTTCAGGGAATACAGTGTTACTGCTAAACACTGACCAAAGATTTCTTCAAACCTTAAGAAGTCTGAGGGAACCCAGATGAAAACAATATTTGGGCTATAAGAAGAAAGGAAAACAAAAAAAAGGATAACTACATCACCAGAACGGATCATCACCCCTGACCTCTGAATCAAAGAGAAGGTCAGGTGACTTATGAGAAGCACCAGGAACAAACAGTCTGTGAATCCCTCACAGTGAAGAATATTAGCGGTTGCAACCAGGACAGATTAAGGTACCTCTACACTAATTTGCACTACGTTTTTTAAAACACACAAACTGAACTTTAAAGACATCAAGGTATTCATCTGTTAAATTAACCATTTCCATTAACCACGATTGCTTTGGCACCTAAATCAGAATTTTGGCTGTTTTTTGCCATTTTAACTATCCAGCACACCTGAGCCAATTATATGTCCAAGGAAAGTAACTGTGTAACTTTATAACTGTATTTGTTACTGAAGAACTGTAAAGCTGTTAGGACTGATACATTTGTGCTTTTTAAATATTCAATTCACCATTTATCTTAGAAATTTGTTGCTTGCCATATGTTATCTATAGAATTAATTCCTTTATACCTGGAATTCTAGGATTATATGGTTCTAGTCTGTTTTTATAAGTGTTGTATAAGGGAGACGTCCCTTTATTAATTAGGAAAAGCATTTGCTGTTGTTTTTATGTGTTATAAGAATTTTTAAATAAACTAGATTGTATAAAACATAAATTAGATTGGTATCATCATTTCCTAGCCTTTTTTTAGCGCTGCTAAATAAACCCCATTTTTTCTTCTTATCCACCATTTAGTTCTCTTTGAGGGAAGAACTTTTTTAGCAGCAGGAATCCACCTTTAGGCGCTCCTATCACACTACACATTCATATCACAATACACACACATTAGCAGGTTTCTGTAATATAAAGAGCAATATTGTGTATTTTACTATATGTCAGAAATATATTGTAATTTAATTAAATTATGTCAGAAATCGATATATAGACCATTATTCTCAACTTCTACAGGAAAAAAACTGGTAGAAAACATGCAATAAATTAGGAATGTTTAAGAAGCCAGAAATATTCTTAAAAATAATATTTTAAAAAAAAAAAAAGCAGAACAAGACAAGTGTTTATGTCTCTAGCACTAAATATTTGTGTTTGAATCCCAATGTTTGGGGGGGGGGGGGTGTACAGTCCGTTTACAGTTAAAAGCTTGTATTGGTTTGTGTTGTAATAAACATTTCACCAGGTATTACTTTTTTTTTTTCCCTGAGGGTTCCAACTGATCTGCAGGTAATTTAAAGGTCAATATCAAAGAAGAGTAGTAAAGATACAGTGCTAAGATTTTTATACAAAAGTAAAACTTTATAGTTGATGGTAAAGGATATTTTTTGTGCACATTCCATATAACTATTATTGTTCATACAGGGGTTGAGCTCATAGTTAAAGTCCTGGTCTGGTAAGCAAATCACAGGTGTGGCATATGTGCATAGTTGCCAGTCGCTTGCCTGTGTCTAATTCTGAAGAAGTACATTGGCTCTCTGGAGCAAACATTAACCATGTGTTTAACTCCTTTGTAGGGCTTAAACACATAATTAGAAACATGAAAAAATAGTTTAATGAAATGATATAGCACTGTTATGTCCCTTTAAGCTAACTTTTTTTTTTTTAAACTGCAATTATTTGTAAAAATATTTTATATGCAAAAAACATTAATGGTTCCATACCCCTTTTATTGCTACCTTGGTATAAAATACAGTTGTAAATGACATTTGATGATGTACAACTAACTTTGCTGGCATTATGTACATCCTATTTGAAGAGAGATGCTGTCTGTTTTGAAAAAATCCCAAAAGTTCAGAAAATGTTACCTTTTGTCATTGGCTCCTTTATCTTTCACTGCTGAGTATTTCTAACTTATTGATATATTGCTGTAAGCCATGTATCTGTATTTCCTCTCTAATGCAAATTCACAAGTGTACCACCCCCTTCTCACACACAATCTAGAGCCCAGGAATGAAGTGGTTTCTCATGCAGGGGGTAGCATGCGGTAGATGACCTGAGAGCAGGACTTTTATGGAAACTCACAGCGGCCAGCCTGAGACATAACTGCAGCCAAACTGCATCCAGACTGATGAGAGGAGCAGAGCTCAGCAGCACAGGATTACAGACAGATTATTCCTACCCAGGCCCAAGAGAACACTGAGCTCACCTTTACACCCCAGCCTCCCAACAGTTAACATTCCTCTCAGCCCTCTGAGTCCTGACAATTTGTAGTCAAGAAATATATAGCCACTAAGGCTAAGCCGCTGCCACAACCGACATCCCTTTCCTCTCCTCCCCAAATTACTTACCGGTCCAGGCTTCAATTTACAGTCACGGGCAGGGCAGGCACCAGGCACGACGCGCTAGAGAAAGTCCTCAGGCTCAGGCTCTTCCTCCACTTATTGCTCCCTCGGTTCCTCCTGACCTGCGCGCTGGGAGTGGGAGGAGTCAGGACCCGCCGGCGCCGTGCTAGTGGTGTAAACTGTAGAGTCGGATAAACAGTAGATTACATTTACACACACTTACAGGAGGCAGCAGAGACTCACAGACCGTGACGACTCAGACGACACTGACAAAGTGACAAACAATGGAAGTTCACACTTGCATTGATTGAGACTGAGCGTGACTCAAGACACAACAGCAGGGTTGCTAAAAGGGTTGATAAAATCGCCGCTGGAGTCTGGGACTGTCACAACAGTCTACTGTCTGGAAGAGGCTTTTGCGCCCCCCATAATTTTGCGCCCGGGGCAACCGCCCTGTGGCCCCCCACGCTACGCCACTGTGCGTGTGATATGGTGGTGTTAAGCTCCATACCGCACAAAATCCAACGGCTGCTTTGACGTGCTCGTAAACGCTTTCCCCCATAGACATCAATGGGGAGAGAGTATTAGAAAAAAACCTAACACCTGCAATCATGGAATGAAAAATCTCTGTAACGCAACCCCATTGATGTCTATGGGGGAAAAAAACTGTTACATTTAAACCTAACACCCTAACATAAACCCCAAGTCTAAACACCACTAATCCGCCACCCCCAACATCCCAGATACCTAAATAAAGTTATTAGCCCCTAATCTGCCGCTCCCTGACATCACCGCCACTAATAAAAGCTATTAACCCCTATTCTGCCACTCCCCGACATCACCGCAACTATAATAAAGTTATTAACCCCCTAAACCTCCGGCTCCCACATCTACGCAACTAAATAAATCAATTAACCCCTAAACCACCGGCCCCCCACAACGCAAAATACTAAATTAAATTATTAACCCCTAAACCTAACACCCCCTAACTTTAAATTAAAATTACAACTATATTTAAATAAATAAAAACTTACCTGTGAAATAAAAAAAAACTAAGTTTAAACTATAAATTAATCTAACATAATTATTCTAATAAAATAAAAAATACTACCAATTAAAATATCTAAATTACACTACGAAAAAAATTAAAAAATCTAAAATTACAAAAAAAATAAACACTAAATTACGAAAATTTAAAAACACTAAGCTTACAAAAAATAATAAATTATCAAAAATAAAAACAATTACACCTAATCTAATAGCCCTATAAAAATAAAAACACCCCCTATCCTACAATAAACTATCGATAGCCCTTAAAAGGACCTTTTGTATGGCATTGCCCTAAGTTAAACAGCTCTTTTACCTGTAAAAAAATACAAAGTCCTCCCAACAGTAAAACCCACCACCCATGACTTCCGGTGGGCGGCACTAACGGCTGGCAGCAAGGAAGAAGAGCTCCACAACCCAAATGCAGTAAAACCTATATTATTTGCTGCCAGCCGTTTTCCCACGATTAAGTCTTGCTGGGCATCTAACCCCCCAGCTGACCGAGCAACGTGAAGGGCCGGAGATCGCCCTTGCCCAGGGAAGGACCGGATTAAGAAGCAACGCTGCGCAGAGCCTATCCATCTGCGAGCGCCATCTTGAAAGAGCCCCCCTCGCACCGCCGCTGATACCGGGCTCTGAAGGAGCCACAAGGAAGACCACTTCTGTAGCTGGAGCCAGCAGAGGGATAGATTGTGCCCTCGAAACCCACAAACCGAGCCAGACACAGCACACAGCAAAAGGCCGGTAAGCAACGCCACGCAGAGCCTTTCCATCTGCGGGCGCCATCTTGAAAGAGCCCCCCTCGCACCACCGCTGACACCGGGCTCTGGAGGAGCCACAAGGAAGACCGCTTCTGTAGCTGGAGCCAGCAGAGGGATAACTTGTGCCCTCGAAATCCACAAACCGAGCCAGACACAGCACACAGCAAAGGGCCGGTAAGATTATTGAGGGTGATTCCTGGGAGATCCTAGGGGGAAGAAGTTACGCCTACTCTGCCCATTACTATCTGGGACATTACTGCCTTTACAATACAGCAGACAGGCACTGGGACTTTTTCTGGGACAGTTGTTGTTTAATTTCTAAGCCCCGGTTCATGGTTTTTGACCTATGAGACCTACACATCTGCAGGGAGATCTCCTATTATATGTTGGACTGCTAATACCACAACCTACCTACTATATAATACCTGGGGGACCTGCTACATTTGGAAAACTTTTGTGGTTCCCACATCGAGTAATACAATAAAGAAGGGCCTTGGAATTTTGATAAGAACCATTACTTGGCTGCAAAATAGCTGACTGCTGTGCAAGCATAGTCCTACAGCACCATCTAGAGGTCATTGAGCAGCATTACATCTGACTTTCCTTGTTATTAAACAGCATTATCACAGTGCTTTTGCATGAAGTTGGATCAGTATTTTCCCTCCGTCCCCAATTCATTGGTTGGGAAAATGTCCTCCAGAAACAAGCAGCTGGACAAAAGAAAGGCCACAGCTGAAATACATGCAGACCCCTCGACCCCACCCAGGGCCTCAGATACCCCTATCATAGATCCCACGGGTTTGCTGCAAGAGCTCAAATCCTTTTTCTTACCAAAAATGGAGTCTCTCCAGGCGGGTGTAGATACCCTTACCAGCGAGGTCCGCCAATTCTCTACGAGACTTACGCAGGCAGAGCAGCGTATTTCTGATGTGGAGGATAGACAAGAATCTACCACCACGTCTGTGCGACAACTCTTACGCCAAAATCAAGCTCTACAAGAAAAAGTGGAGGACTTAGAAAACCGCAGTCGGAGAAACAACCTCAGAATAGTGGGACTCCCCGAATCTGTGAAAGGCAAAGATCTCCTAGAATTTACAGCAATGACTCTCCCTAAAATGCTCAGGATAAATCCAGACCACCTTCCTTTTGATATAGAAAGAGCGCACCGAATAGGCCCAGATAACGGCCTAGAAACCTCCAACTCCAGACCCCGCCAAACAATCTTTAAGTGCCTCAATTATCAGGAGAAACTTGCACTCTTACGAGCTTACCGTGCCCACAAAGGAGACCTAACGTTTGAAGGTAAAAAACTCTTGATCTTTCAGGACTTTTCCACAGAAGTAACCAAATTACGCAAGGACTTCGCTCCTCTTTGCTCTCGCCTCTATAAGGAGGGGAGACAGGCCTCCTTGCTGTACCCTGCCAAATTGAGGCTGCAGACGCCGACCGGTCCCAGGTTCTTCCGCACCCCTAAAGAACTGCAAGCGCACCTGGATGCAGAGGAACAAGGAGATGTTCGCTGACCAGGCACAACCATTTCCCAGCCCTCTTTTGTCTTACCATAGACAACCTAATATTACAAATGCTCTCCCATGGAAGGAGAGATTCCTGGATAATCTCCAGAACAGAAGGAGCACCATGGAGGTGCACATGTATCTGGAGCCATATCTTGGCAACTGTTTTACAAGAAGTTATGACCCCCACCGCTTCCCCCATACGGGTGGAGAGTGGAATGGACTGGAAAATTATATTTCTGAAGTTATTACGGTTTTTACTGTTACTGCACTACTTGCCACGTCTGTTTACACTATACTGTTATGTCATGTTGTTATGTTCACCTTATGCTATATTTTGCCCACAATACAGTCACCTCTTATGCCCTCAGCTTTTAATATCCTCACAGGTACATGGTCCCTTATGGATTACATGCCTATAACAGAATACAACGCATATATGGCCCTGCATAGCCTTACCATTATTGGGCGGCATCCGGCATGCATAGTGTTAGATCTGTTTACAAGTCTGCCAGATTTACTGCTAGTTAAAGGAAATGAGGATTCTGTGTCTATTTGCTCCCTTAAGTCCATTAAATTATACCTGGCCCCTCAGAATAATGACGGTTTTTTTACTGCTACTGCATTACTTGCCACATCTGTTTACACTATACTGTTATGTCATGTTGCTATGTTCACCTTATGTTATGTTTTGCCTACAATACAGTCACCCCCTATGCCCACAGCCTTTAATATCCTCACAGGTGCATGGTCCCTTATGGGCTACATGCCTATAACAGAATACAATGCATATATAGCCCTGCATAGCCTTATCATTATTGGGCGACACCCGGCATGCATAGTGTTAGATCTGTTTACAAGTCTACCTGACTTACTTCTAGTTAAAGGAAATGAGGATTCTGTGTCTAATTGCTCCCTTAAGCCCATTAAATTATATCTGGCCCCTCAGAATAATGCTCAGATATCTAAGAGAGATATCCCCCCTATAAGTGCCCCCTCTTCTCATTGTACTGTTTATAGCGACTGGACCTCATATGCCCTATGCAGAGGGGGAAAAGCTGAACACCGAGAAGAAGTGTCCTTGCTTCCCAGTTCTAATATTTCCTGTACCGCTGCTCAACTTTTGGGACACAGGGGACATGGCCTGTATTGCTCTGATAAATTACCATTATGTATGCTCTATAAAACACTGCTAATGCCTGCTGTTCCTCTTTCTTTTAGATTGAACCCGGGGTACCTATGGATCCGTCAGCCGTTGGCACTTGCAAGGTCTAACATCCACAGTGAGTCTTACCCACACCCACTTCATACACACACAATCACTTACTACAAACAATACTATGGAGCCCCCACTTGGTGGCTCGCACACCCCTCATTATAAGTATACCTCTATGGCAATAAATTATAGGGTTACCTCTTGGAATGTGGGGGGGATAACTTCCCCAGCGAAGAGGAGCATGATACTTCACCACCTCAACACACTTAGATCCGATATAGCACTGATTCAGGAAACCAGATTGTCCGCTAACGAACATGACAAACTTAAATCTAGATGGGTGGGTCAAATTCTCTACACGCCAACAGAGGGTAGGAAGAGAGGAGTGGCAATCCTGGTTAGGAAAGGGCTACCAATCTCCTTTACAGACACGGAGGTAGACAGCGGAGGCAGATACTTAATTACAACAATGCATATCCAAACTAACACCTATATCCTATGCAATGTCTATGGCCCTAATGCATATTGTCCCACATTCTGGACCACCTTGCTTGCGAAATTAGCTACTCATAACACTTCACTTCTAATAATTGGAGGAGATTTCAATTTAGCACAAACACTGCCATTGGATAGGTTTAGAGACCCCTCTCTAGGGATTACAACCAATAAAGACATATCCAGATATAAAAGGGAGACTCGACTAATACACACATTCAAAGAAACACTAGGCCTGACTGACGTATGGAGAACACAAAATCCAGACCAGAGGGACTATACCTGCATTTCCAAGTCACATAGTACTTTATCACGCATTGACTTCTTCCTGACCTCGGCTGCTCTGTCACCCCAGATCCACTCACCTACAATAAGTCAGGTCACGATATCGGATCATGCCCCGATACATATAAAATTGCAACCTGTAACGCAAAAACAAACAAGTAAATCCTGGAGATTCCCCTCCCATCTGTATAATAATATAGGCTTTCGTCAGTGTCTCACGCAGGCATGGACGCATTATCTATCAGATAATAACCAACACTTAGATAACCTAGATCTCTTATGGCATGCCTCTAAGGCAGTCCTGAGGGGTCATATTACTGCCTTCGTAGCGCATACTAATAAACTTTCCAGACAGACGGACAGCGATCTCTTGACGCGATTAACAGAGGCATACAATAACTACCTTTCTAAACCTTCCTATATAACGAGACAAACATACTATGACCTGAAAAGAACTAGAGACACCTTTTTAGAGCAACAAGACAGTAGACACACTATCTTCAGACAAGGACACTTCTATAGACATGGCAACAAGGCGGGTAAACTGCTAGCCAACCTGGTCAAAGCCCACAACCCTAAGTCATTTATTACTGCTATTCGGACGAAATCGGGACTGACAACACAGACTGAGGAGATCTTGACTGAATTTGTTAAATATTACCAAACTCTATACTCCCAACAACACATAGATGCAGGAAGAAAAAGTGCGTTCTGGGGAGACCTTGTAGTCCCTACCCTCACAGATGAACAAAGAGAAAATTTGAATGCCCCAATATCCCAACAGGAAATTTCCAGGGGGATTAAGCGACTCAAACTACACAAAGCGGCAGGCCCTGATGGGCTGCCAGCAGAGTACTATAAAATTTTGGAGAAAGAGGTTAGCCCCATATTAGCATCCCTATACACGGAATATCTACTGCATAATACCCGCCCTAATTGTCGTTTTACTGAAGCTAACATCTGTATCATTCCCAAACCGGACAGAGACCCCACACTCACTCCTTCTTACAGACCCATTTCGTTGCTTAACAGCGACTATAAATTACTGACGACCATACTAGCAAACAGACTGGCAAATGTTCTACCCCTGTTGGTGCACTCAGACCAAACGGGATTCATTACCGGACGCTCCTCAGTGGTAAATCTAAGAAAGACCCTAGCGGTGTCTGCCCATTATTGGTATGGTACCCACTCAGACACAGACTCTAACTTACCAGATGCCTGCCTTTTGGCGTTAGACGCCAAAAAGGCTTTTGATAGAATTGAGTGGGACCACCTGTACTCCTCCATGACACAGTTTGGCGTCACGGGCGCCTTCTTTAACCTCATCCAAAAGTTATATGCAGCTCCTAAAGCCTCACTGATTATCAATGGAGGGCTATCTCCTTCCTTTGCTCTACAAAGGGGAACTCGACAGGGATGCCCCCTGTCGCCCCTCCTCTTCGACTTGGCCATAGAGCCCTTAGCTTGCTACATCCGACAGCACAGTGAGGGATTAGAGATAAACGGAACCAGACAACACCTCTCGCTCTATGCTGACGATCTCCTCTTGTTTGTAGGCAACCCAGAGGCCAATATACCTAAACTTATTGAAATCATTGACAGTTTCGGATCATTTTCCGGTTATAAAATTAATAGGGATAAATCAGAGTTAACTTGGCTGAAAAACACTGCACATAACACACTATTAAACAGCGGATTCAAAGTGACAGAGGGCACGTTTAAATACCTGGGTATACAAATACACGTTGACCCCTCCAAACTATACCCCCTAAACATAGGCAGGATGGTCCAGACTGTTAGAGACACATTACAAGGATGGAGCGGACTTCCACTATCATTGACTGGTAGAATACATCTTTTTAAAATGATAGCCCTACCTAAGATACTCTACCCCTTACAAATGCTCCCCTTGTTGCTAACTCACAAAGACACTAAAACACTCCAATCTGCTTTAGGTCAATTCGTCTGGCAAGGTAAGAAACAAAGAATAAATAGAATGACTTTGGCCATGCCATATGAGAAGGGAGGATTACGCCTTCCAAATATTGCCTGGTATAACTGGGCGACTCTCACGAAAATAGTACTGGACTGGCTGACTGGAAATGGACAATTTACAACCCCTACTTTAGAGTCTAGCTTAGTATATCCAATGCATCTAGCCTTCCTGCCACACGCCAGGCTTAACTCTTTACCCTCAAAAATCCAACACCATATATTATTTAGAGACCCACTGAGAGCATGGGCCAAGCTGGGCAAGTTATGGGGCATACAATTTAATGCTAGCAAATTCCTCCCAATCCAGGGTAACCTTTATTTCTTGCCTGGATATACTACTGAAGTGTTTCGGACGTGGCAAGAAAAGGGTCTCACCAAAATCGGGCAACTATTTAACCCCCTAACCTTTACGGTTCATTCCTTTCAAGATTTACAAAACACATATTCGCTCCCAAACACACATAGATTTGCATATCTACAGTGTAGGCACTATGTCACACAATTAAAAACTGATGGTCTTCTACACACAGAAAACAATAACTTGACTGCACTATGCTCACTGGCTAAACAGGGTTCCTATAAGCTGGCAAACACATATAACCTTGTACTCAGGCATTTTGACACCCTTACCACTCAAAAACTGACATCAAGGTGGTCCAGATGTAGAATCATACAGATTGACGGCGGACGGCTTCTACACAGTTTAACAGAAGTTAGATCTATCACATTATCAGCAAACCTGAGAGAGACGCACACCAAAATTCTGCAACAAGCTTACATTACCCCAGCTCTCAGGGCCAAATGGATCCCGGGAGCACAAGATGTATGTGTTAAATGTAACTATAAGAGTCCTGACTGGATTCACCTATTCTGGGACTGCCCTAAGCTACAATGGTTCTGGGGCAAACTAACCTACTGGCTATCTAAAGTCACAAAAACTCGAGTCTCCCTTTCGGCACAAAGAGTCCTGTTTTTAATTCCAGAACATAATGTCCACCCCTATGATACTTTTGTTTCTGTGTCTATTTTGACTGCAAAACAAATGATCCTACAACACTGGGCAGACAGTTCATCCCCACCTTTTCAACAACTACTTACCAAGCTACACACACAGATGCTCATAGAACAAGCGGATGTTAAGGGGAATATTGAACAAAGGATAGCTAAGTACATAAAGAAATGGGAACCTTATCTACTACATCTGCCTGACATTATCAGAGAACGTGTCTTATATCCGTTTAGAGGCAGTGAATTCATTCTGAAGGAAAATCTCAGGGGAAAGTGGTGTTTTTCCAACATAGTCACACAATAGATAGGTACATTCCACCATAATTTGCCTTCTACACCTCTTACTCCAGTATATCACGATACGGCTGGCGGGCCAGGGGGAGCTCCGGGTAAGTAGGGGATACCACAGGTTCTGGTGGCATATACCCCCTTCTCTCTTTATTTTCTTATTTATTTTCTTTGCTTGTTATAGTTTTTCTTTTTCTTTTTGATTTCTTTTTCCTTGTTTATTGTTGTTGTTTATTGTAAATATTTAATGGAAAAGAGAAAAAGGAGAGGAGAAGAGGCATGATCTTTGATTTCCACGATACCCGGATACAGGACTATTAAGTCACAATCATTGGACTTTCTTTATATGATGCTAAGGTCAGAGTCCTGTATAGGCTGAGATATACTTACTTTCTCTTGTATGTATTGCATTTCAATGCTGTTATTGTTTCTTCCACTTCTTTGTGCCTATTTCTCCCTCCTGTGGTATAAATAAAAGTTTTAAAAAAAAAAAAACCCATCACCCATCTAACCCCCCAAAATAAAAAAAACTAACTCTAAAAAAGCCTAAGCTATCCATTGCCCCTAAAGAGGCATTTGTATTGGCATTGCTCTTAAAAGGACATTCAGCTCTTTTTCATTGCCCTTAAATGGACATTTAGCTCTTTTTCAAAAGACCAAACCCTAATCTGAAAAACAAACACCCCAAAAAATAAAAAAAAACACCTAACACTAACCCCAGAATATATACTCACAGTTGCTGAAGTCTGGACATCCAGGCGGTGAGAAGTCTTCATCCAGGCGGCGAGAAGTCTTTATCCAGGCGGCGACATCTTTATCCATTACGGGGGCGTCTTCTATCTTCATCTCAGCGACCCAGAGCAGCGAAGACATCCAGCGCGGAGCGTCCTCTTCATACGGTCCCCGCCATTCACTGAAGCTTCAATGCAAGGTAGCCGTTTCAAAATGGCGTACCTTGCATTTCTATTGGCTGATTTGATTCTTCAAATTCAAATCAGCCAATAGAATTAGAATTAGAGCTTCTACAATCCTATTGGCTGTTCAAAACGGCCAATAGAATAAGAGCTACTGAAATATTATTACTTATTGAACAATGAACAGATTAAAAGAAAAAAGAACTGGCGCTGAAGACTACAGCTGGGATATATACTACACTTTCCCAAAGATGATATGACACTTAATAGTGAAATATATCAAAAGAATAAAAAATTTATATATGAAGACACTTAATGATAGGTATCAATGTATATAAATAAGTAGGTGGTGTATAAATATAAATATAAGTGTGGGGATAAGGGCACTTAAATTGCACAACACACAATCTAAAAGCCGTTCTATATAGAACAATAAAAAATGCATACTGCTAAATCTAAGTGGATATAATGAAAATACGTTGGAATAATAAAAATATTAATTGAGTTCCAAAACCAAATAGATAAAGGTTATAGCAACAAATGTACCCCAAATAAACACTGGTATCAAATGCTAAATGTCACTGTTAGAACATAGGGACGTCTCCCTATATTAGGATAAAAATGTTGCAATGCAGAGCACAAGTTGGACACTGATAAAAATGTGTACACATTCGTATAGAACTGTAAGGTACCTTACTTGTTGAAGTTGGAAACAATCCGGTAAGTATATCTCAAAACGCCAAAGCATGGAACGCCTGAGAGGTTGCTTGTAATACTAAACCTCTATTGGCGTCTATAATGAGTCTATAATGAGTGATCAGGTGACACACCCCTCCTCCGATTGGTGGATGTGGACGTCAAACATAGGCAGAACTGTTAGCGATTTTCTGTTGTATTCATAAATGTTCCATTTTCAAATATAGAAACAGATTAATGTAGAGAGTTAATACTGTGCAGTTACACATGGTGGATAGGATTAACAGTGTTGTAACTCGTTTTCTTCTGTATGGTGCTCAAACTCCACCCGTATAACCATAACAGTGGTAGAAATCCCTGATGATCAATGTCACTGTATGCTGCTAATACTCCCTGGTCCTTGTTTTTTCTCCTAAACTGTAGCAAACTATAGAGTCCACACAAGGGGCTGGAGTGCAGCTATAGGTGTCTCAGGGTCATTCTTGAATTCCTGGTGTAAATCATCTTATTACTGGTACAAATGCTGGAGTAAATCTGCATGTTTCACCCGAGAGGGGCTTTATCAAGATACTCCAGACAGGTTCAAATGATTCCTACATAAGCAGTCCTTCTTTCCCATTGGATGTGTTTTACTGAACCCAGTTGGTTCCTATTGTGTTACACCTCCTTAAGTTTTATGGTGGAATTCTATAACCCCTTGTTATTGAGTCTTAAGGTGGTATTTTAATTTGTGGTTTTCAATATTCATCTTGATTAATAGTGTTTCCAATTACAATCTAAACTGTTATAACAGCTATTCTCCAAAAATATACTGAAATATACTGATCGTACAAACCATGTTATTCATAAAAGTGATATAAAATAATATAACATTATATCCATCTATACTTGTCAATTATAATAGTTGCCTATGGTTACCTAAACCATAAGATTGTGACAAATACACATGTATTGCATAGTTAGCGGCGTAAATTCTACATAACATATTATTTGTATATGTGTGAGCGTTATAATGGTTTTATGGGTTCAAAATGGGAATAGTCATAGTGTAAGGTGAAACAAATGATATTAAAGAAAAACTGAAATTTCCAATTCAGAATTCAATCTCTGGGGTTGAAAGGTTTGTAATGTATATATAATTTCAGATTCAATTTTAAGTAATTCAATTTCTAAATTACCGCCCCTCCAATTGGGTGAAACTTTTTAATTGGCCAAAATTTAAAATCTGTCAATTTAATTTTGTGTTTTTCCTTAAAGTGTTGGTAGAGATAGGTGTCTTTTTTTCCCTTTCTCAATTGTCCAAATATGTTCCTGGATTCTTTCCCTGAGGGTTCTAGTCGTCTCCCCAATATATTGCTTATTATATGCGCATTGTATCATGTAAATCACCCCTTTGTCTAGGCATCTGATAGTGCTACTAATGTCATATGTCTTTCCTGTTTGTGTAGATTTATATTGTTTGATATTTGAGCTATACTGGCACGATTTACATCCAAAACAAGGGAAAAAAACATTAATTTAATTCCTGGATAAATCCAATTGTCTTTCATTCGTTTTCTCAGTCTTAAACTCACTGGGGGTTGGAATTGTTTTGAGGTTTTTGGCCTTTCTATAAATTATATTGGGATATGGATTACAACAGCAATCGATTCAGGCGTTTGACGCCATAGGAGACAGAGGCTCGCACAGGACCACTCATTATAGATGCCAATAGAGGTTTAGTTTTACAAGCAACCTCTCAGGCGTTCCACGCTTTGGCATTTTGCGATATACTTACCGGATTGTTTCCAACTTCAAGAAGTAAGGTACCTTACAGTTCTATATGAATGTGTACACATTTTTATCAGTGTCCAACTTGTACTCTGCATTGCACAATTTTTATCCTAATATAGGGAGACATCCCTATGTTCTAACAGTGACATTTAGTATTTGATACTAGTGTTTGTTTGGGCTACATTTGTTGCTATAACTTTTATCTATTCGGTTTTGGAACTCAATTAATATTTTTATTATTCCGATGTATTTTCATTATATCCACTTAGTTTTAGCAGTATGCATTTTTATTGTTCTATATAGAACGGCTTTAAGATTGTGTGTTGTGCTATTAAGTGTCCTTATCCCCACACTTATATTCATATTTACACACCTACTTATTTATATACATTGACACCTATCATTATTAAGGGGCATATTTTCAAGCTTCATACGGTCAGTTCACAAGAACTGCTGGTGCAATGATAAATGCCGAGCACGTATGCTGTCGGCATTTATCGATGTGCAGCGGACATGATCCGCAATATCGGATCATGTCCACTCGCACTATGACAATAAGGCCCCTAAGTGTCTTCACATATAGATTTTTTATTCTTTTGATATATTTCACTATTAAGTGTCATATCATCTTTGGGAAAGTGTAGAATATATCCCAGCTGTAGTCTTCAGTGCCAGTTCTTTTTTCCTTTAATCTGTTCATTGTTCAATATGCCAACTTAGTAAATTTGTTTGATTAGTCATATGGAGACTGAAGAAATCTTGTTCCTGGCCTTTTTCCCTAATCTTGACCCTGGAGTTTCTGGACTATGCTACTTGTCCAACCATTTTATTGAGATATGCTACTAGAGGATTGATTTGCTTCTTTATGAACGTTGGAACTGTACCCTCACTTCTGCACCCTCTTAATTTTTTTTCCTCTAAAGCCTGGTTTCAAACTGACATTCTGGTTCTGACCTATTCACAAATTGCTTTACTACTGTCCTGAATGTTTCTTGCTCCTCATTCCTTGTACAACTGGTTCCAGACAAAAATTTAGGTAATTTACCTATTACCTATAGCTAAATAAAAATTGTAGTTTATATATTTAATTTTCTACCACAGCTAAACAAGAATCGTCGCCTATAATTAACTTCAACTGTGCAGCTGACTGTATGCAACTCACATTTTAGACTTTCTAAACACTAACAGCACGCCCCTACTCTATGAATAAAGGTTTCACAGAGTTTCAGATAAACCTAATATCATTCACCACAGGCTACACAATTTACATTTTTATTTAGTTTTTCATCAGCATTACATTGTGAGAAAGAAATGCTGAAATTATACAAATGTAAACTCCCCCACAATTTATGTTAACATCAATGGTAATGATAGAGAGTCTAGTGTTATTTAACTACAGTGATTTCCATGAGTTTTTTTCCCTGTTTAGTGCACATCTGGTACCCTGTAGCATTTTAATGGGTTAGGTTATACTTCTCATGACCTACACTGCCCAGTGATGCTCCTATGTTAACTCTATTTTGACAATTTCAAATGTAAAGCCCTTAAGGCTAAATAACAATGGACAATAGATTCCACAACAGAGAATGTAAGTGGCTTTTACTTATAGTATACACAAACACTTATGAAAGTGGTTAGGGGGAGCTTCTGTCAACACATGTCCAGACAGAGACAAAAGAACAAGGCACAGTAAAAAAAGTGTTGCCTTTTTTAATGATTGTATATTGGTTTATTAACAACTAGAAAAACAGAATTTATGCTTACCTGATAAATTACTTTCTCCAACGGTGTGTCCGGTCCACGGCGTCATCCTTACTTGTGGGAATATCTCTTCCCCAACAGGAAATGGCAAAGAGTCCCAGCAAAGCTGTCCATATAGTCCCTCCTAGGCTCCGCCCACCCCAGTCATTCGACCGACGGACAGGAGGAAAAATATAGGAGAAACCATATGGTACCGTGGTGACTGTAGTCAGAGAAAATAATTCATCAGACCTGATTAAAAAACTAGGGCGGGCCGTGGACCGGACACACCGTTGGAGAAAGTAATTTATCAGCTAAGCATAAATTCTGTTTTCTCTAACATTGGTGTGTCCGGTCCACGGCGTCATCCTTACTTGTGGGAACCAATACCAAAGCTTTAGGACACGGATGAAGGGAGGGAGCAAATCAGGTTACCAAATGGAAGGCACCACGGCTTGCAAAACCTTTCTTCCAAAAATAGCCTCAGAAGAAGCAAAAGTATCAAATTTGTAAAATTTGGCAAAAGTGTGCAGTGAAGACCAAGTCGCTGCCTTACATATCTGATCAACAGAAGCCTCGTTCTTGAAGGCCCATGTGGAAGCCACAGCCCTAGTGGAGTGAGCTGTGATTCTTTCAGGAGGCTGCCGTCCGGCAGTCTCGTAAGCCAATCGGATGATGCTTTTAAGCCAAAAGGAAACAGAGTTAGAAGTCGCTTTTTGACCTCTCCTTTTACCAGAATAGACGACAAACAGAGAAGATGTTTGTCTGAAATCTTTTGTAGCTTCTAAATAGAATTTTAGAGCATGGACTACGTCCAAATTGTGTAACAAACGTTCCTTCTTTGAAACTGGATTCGGACACAAAGAAGGTACAACTATCTCCTGGTTAATATTTTTGTTAGAAACAACCTTTGGAAGAAAACCAGGCTTAGTACGCAAAACCACCTTATCTGCATGGAACACCAGATAGGGCGGAGAACACTGCAGAGCAGATAACTCTGAAACTCTTCTAGCAGAAGAAATAGCAACCAAAAACAAAACTTTCCAAGATAACAACTTAATATCTATGGAATGTAGAGGTTCAAACGGAACCCCTTGAAGAACTGAAAGAACTAAATTTAAACTTCAGGGAGGAGTCAAAGGTCTGTAAACAGGCTTGATCCTAACCAGAGCCTGAACAAATGCTTGAACATCTGGCATAGCTGCCAGTCGTTTGTGTAGTAAGACAGATAAAGCAGAAATCTGTCCCTTTAGAGAACTCGCAGATAATCCTTTATCCAAACCTTCTTGCAGAAAGGAAAGAATCTTAGGAATTTTTATCTTATTCCAAGGGAATCCCTTGGATTCACACCAGCAGATATATCTTTTCCATATTTTATGGTAAATCTTTCTAGTTACCGGTTTTCTGGCCTGAACCAGAGTATCAATCACAGAATCTGAAAACCCACGCTTTGATAGAATCAAGCGTTCAATGTCCAAGCCATCAGCTGGAGGGAGACCAGATTTGGATGTTCGAATGGACCCTGAACAAGAAGGTCCTGTCTCAAAGGTAGCTTCCATGGTGGAACCGATGACATATTCACCAGGTCTGCATACCAAGTCCTGCGTGGCCACGCAGGGGCTATCAAGATCATCGAGGCCCTCTCCTTTTTGATCCTGGCTACCAGCCTGGGAATGAGAGGAAACGGTGGAAACACATAAGCTAGGTTGAAGGTCCAAGGCGCTACTAGTGCATCCACTAGAGTCGCCTTGGGATCCCTGGATCTGGACCCGTAGCAAGGAACCTTGAAGTTCTGACGAGACGCCATCTGATCCATGTCTGGAATGCCCCATAATTGAGTCAATTGGGCAAAAATCTCCGGGTGGAGTTCCCACTCCCCCGGATGGAATGTCTGACGACTCAGATAATCCGCTTCCCAGTTTTCCACACCTGGGATGTGGATCGCAGATAGATGGCAGGAGTTATTCTTCCCATTGTATTATTTTGGTTACTTCTTTCATCGCCAGGGAACTCCTTGTTCCCCCCTGATGATTGATATACACAACAGTCGTCATGTTGTCTGATTGGAATCTTATGAATCTGGCCTTTGCAAGCTGAGGCCAAGCCCTGAGAGCATTGAATATCGCTCTTAGTTCCAGAATGTTTATCGGGAGAAGAGACTCTTCCCGAGACCATAGTCCCTGAGCTTTCAGGGATTCCCAGACCGCACCCCAGCCCACTAGACTGGCGTCGGTCGTGACAATGACCCACTCTGGTCTGCGGAAGCTCATTCCCTGGGATAGGTGGTCCAGGGATATCCACCAACGGAGTGAATCTCTGGTCTTCTGATCTACTTGAATCACTGGAGACAAGTCTGTATAGTCCCCATTCCACTGTTTCAGCATGCACAGTTGTAATGGTCTTAGATGAATTCGCGCAAAAGGAACTATGTCCATTGCTGCAACCATCAACCCTACTACTTCAATGCACTGTGCTATGGAAGGACGTGGAACAGAATGAAGAACTTGACAAGCGCTTAGAAGTTTTGACTTTCTGACACCTGTCAGAAAGCTCCTCATTTCTAAGGAATCTATTATTGTTCCCAAGAAGGGAACTCTTGTTGACAGAGACAGAGAACTTTTTTCTATGTTCACCTTCCATCCGTGAGATCTGAGAAAGGCCAGAACGATGTCTGTATGAGCCTTTGCTTTTGAAAGGGACGACGCTTGTATTAGAATGTCGTCCAAGTATGGTACTACTGCAATGCCCCTCGGTCTTAGAACCGCTAGAAGGGACCCGAGTACCTTTGTGAAAATCCTTGGAGCAGTGGCTAATCCGAATGGGAGGGCCACAAACTGGTAATGTTTGTCCAGAAAGGTGAACCTTAGGAACTGATGATGTTCTTTGTGGATAGGAATATGTAGGTACGCATCCTTTAGATCCACGGTAGTCATAAACTGACCTTCCTGGATAGTGGGTAGAATCGTTCGAATGGTTTCCATTTTGAACGATGGTACCCTGAGAAATTTGTTTAGGATCTTTAAATCCAGAATAGGTCTGAAGGTTCCCTCTTTTTTAGGAACTATGAACAGATTTGAGTAAAATCCCATTCCTTGTTCCGTCATTGGAACTGGGTGTATCACTCCCATCTTTAACAGGTCTTCTACACAATGTAAGAACGCCTGTCTCTTTATTTGGTTTGAGGATAAGTGAGACATGTGGAACCTTCCCCTTGGGGGTAGTTCCTTGAATTCCAGAAGATAACCCTGAGAAACTATTTCTAGCGTCCAGGGATCCTGAACATCTCTTGCCCAAGCCTGAGCAAAGAGAGAGAGTCTGCCCCCCACTAGATCCGGTCCCGGATTGGGGGCTACTCCTTCATGCTGTTTTGTTAGCGGTAGCAGGCTTCTTGGTCTGCTTACCCTTGTTCCAGCCTTGCATCGGTTTCCAGGCTGTTTTGGACTGTGAGGCATTACCCTCTTGCTTAGAGGATGCAGAATTAGAGGCCGGTCCGTTCCTGAAATTATGAAAGGAACGAAAATTAGACTTATTCTTGGCCTTGAAAGGCCTATCTTGTGGGAGGGTGTGACCCTTTCCCCCAGTGATGTCTGAGATAATCTCTTTCAATTCTGGTCCAAAGAGAGTTTTACCCTTGAAGGGGATGTTAAGCAATTTTGTCTTGGATGATACATCCGCTGACCAAGACTTTAGCCAAAGCGCTCTGCGCGCCACAATTGCAAACCCTGAATTTTTCGCCGCTAATCTAGCTAATTGCAAAGCAGCATCTAAAATAAAAGAGTTAGCCAACTTAAGTGTGTGAACTCTGTCCATAACCTCCTCATATGGAGTCTCTCTACTGAGCGACTTTTCTAGTTCCTCGAACCAGAACCACGCTGCTGTAGTGACAGGAACAATGCACAAAATGGGTTGTAGAAGGTAACCTTGCTGTACAAAAATCTTTTTAAGCAAACCTTCCAATTTTTTATCCATAGGATCTTTGAAAGCACAACTATCCTCGATAGGAAGAGTAGTGCGCTTGTTTAGAGTAGAAACTGCCCCCTCAACCTTAGGGACTGTCTGCCATAAGTCCTTTCTGGGGTCGACCATAGGAAATAATTTCTTAAATATAGGAGGGGGAACAAAAGGTATGCCGGGCTTCTCCCACTCCTTATTCACTATGTCCGCCACCCGCTTGGGTATAGGAAAAGCATCGGGGTGCACCGGAACCTCTAGGAACTTGTCCATCTTGCATAATTTTTCTGGAATGACCAAGTTGTCACAATCATCCAGAGTAGATAACACCTCCTTAAGCAGTGCGCGGAGATGTTCTAATTTAAATTTAAATGTCACAACATCAGGTTCAGCCTGTTGAGAAATTTTTCCTGAATCTGAAATTTCTCCATCTGACAAAACCTCCCTCATGGCCCCTTCAGATTGGTGTGAGGGTATGACAGAACAATTATCATCATCGCCCTCCTGCTCTTCAGTGTTTAAAACAGAGCAATCGCGCTTTCTCTGATATGCAGGCATTTTGGATAAAATATTTGCTATGGAGTTATCCATTACAGCCGTCAATTGTTGCATGGAAATAAGCATTGGCGCGCTAGAAGTACTAGGGGCCTCCTGCGTGGGCAAAACTGGCATAGACACAGAAGGAGATGATGTAGAACCATGTCTACTCTGCCTTTTAGGAACTTTTCCAACTACTTTCCGGTCCTCACACATGCATCTGCATGTCTTGCTCTCAAAAACAACTGTGCAGTAATGGCGCGAAAATGAGGCTCAGCCTACAACTGGGAAGGCCCTTCCTGACTGGAAAAGGTGTCTAACATAGTGCCTGACGTTAAAAAACGTTCCCCAAGTTTATAAGTGTGAATTATCAGCATAAACATGTATAAAATGTCCAAATAAAGCAATCGATTTATCCCATAAAAGTGTCTACCAGTTTTATAGCCCATATTAAGCCCTTTATTCTGTTTGAGACTAAGAAAATGGCTTACCGGTCCCCATGAGGGGAAATGACAGCCTTCCAGCATTACACAGTCTTGTTAGAAATATGGCTAGTCATACCTTAAGCAGAAAAGTCTGCTAACTGTTTCCCCCAACTGAAGTTACTTCATCTCAACAGTCCTATGTGGAAACAGCAATCGATTTTAGTTACTGTCTGCTAAAATCATCTTCCTCTCACAAACAGAAATCTTCATCCTTTTCTGTCTCAGAGTAAATAGTACATACCAGCACTATTTTAAAATAACAAACTCTTGATAGTAGAATAAAAAAAACTACAACTAAACACCACATACTCTTAACCATCTCCGTGGAGATGTTGCCTGTGCAACGGCAAAGAGAATGACTGGGGTGGGCGGAGCCTAGGAGGGACTATATGGCCAGCTTTGCTGGGACTCTTTGCCATTTCCTGTTGGGGAAGAGATATTCCCACAAGTAAGGATGACGCCGTGGACCGGACACACCAATGTTGGAGAAATGAAGCTTACTTGCATGGTTAATGTATTGGAGAATGAACCACTGGCTGTTTTTCTAGTTAATTTAACCATATAAATAAAAGTCTTTTTTGTTGTAGGAAACATTATTTTATGACACTGCATTCAGTAATAGAGCCTAACTAAATGATCTGTAGTTAATGAAGATGAAGCATGCACAAGCTTACAGTGACTAAAACTGAAGAAGCCCTGGAAGTGAGATGCTTATTCTGTATTAGATGTTCACCTCTTCTCTATATGTACTAATGTAGAAATTGAAACTTGAGTGGTGCAGCAAAATGTGTGAGGAAATTTATAGGGTTGTCTAAATTTTGATAGAGAATTTGAGTATACAATTAAAGCTCTCAATTTTAAATCTAGTTTGAAACAAAAATGAAACCATTGCAGTTTGACTGATGTTTGCGTCTAGTTACTAAACATTAGCATAACAACACAATGCTACATAAACTTGAAAAAAAACTATAATATTGTTGGTGTTACTATCAGATAGTAAAGCTTAAATCTGCAAATAAGCTCATTGCCTTAGTGAACAAAATATGAATTATTGCTAAAACAACATGCTGTAAGCCGTATATAACCTTCATTTAAATTACACTGTAAGTCACCAACTGTAATGCTTCCGTTGGATGATACAAGAATTGTGGCTCTTAACTGCAGAGTAGAAATAACAAGGGTTAACCCTAGCGCCTATTTATTCAAGATAGGAGGAAGTACATCAAATTCCCTTCAAATGAATTGCTACAGTGTAGCCTTAATGATAGATGAGGGTATTAGTTAAAATGTAATAGTATCCTCTTTGTGTAGCTACTGTGTAGAAGTAGGATGGCAAGAATGTATAAATCTGTATAAGTAGCTACTGTGTAGCTTATAGTGACCTGTGGCTGTAAAAGGAAGCTATAATAAATAACACCTTACTATGAGATGAGTAAACATACGGCCAGATTACGAGTTTTGCGTTATGAGCTGTGAGGTGCTACCGTGCTGTTTTTTCTCACCACTCACTTACCTGCAGCGCTGATATTACAGTTTGTTACAAACCCGGCGTTAAAAGGCAAGAAGTGAGCGTTGAGTAAAATTGTGCTCCATACCGCACTTCAATACCAGCACTGCTTAAGTCAGCAGTGAGCTGGTTGTACATGCTCGTGCATGATTTCCCCATAGACATCAATGGGGAGAGCAGGCTGAGAAAAAGTCTAACTGTCAGGGTGCCAGGAATCAGACTGAGACAAGAAGTGCAAAAATAATCACACCTTTATTAATAGCAAAAAATAATAAAAAGTCCACAAGTCAAATAACAAGCCAGGAGTCAAAACAAGAGCTGGTAGTCAGACGAGCCGAGTCAGGAGCCAAAGCGAATAGTCAGACAAGCCGGAATCATGAACAAGGAAAACAGCAGAGTCAGTAACAAGCCAGGGATCAGGAACCAGGAAGGACGTCAGACAGCCAGGTAATACACAGGAGCTCTCACAAACAGGTCTGAGACAACGCAAGGGCAAAGCATACTGAACAGAGGCCCTTTAAATAATAAGTGATGACATCACAATTCTGAGACCGCATCCTGTCTCACATGGATGATGCACAACAGTCTGGCCATAAAAGGAAGTGCAGGCAATGAGCATCATCCCCCACAATGCACCAAGACAGGAAGAGAGGTGAGTAAAATGGCTGCCAGCAGCACATGGCAAACACAACAGGGAAAAAACCCTGACAGTACCCTCCCCTCAATGACCCCTCCCCCGCGGGAGGACAAAAGGCTTATTGGGGAAACGGGCATGGAAGGCATGGAGGAGGGCAGGAGCATGAACATCAGAGGAGAGAACCCAAGAACGCTCTCCGGACCGTAGCCCCTCCAGTGAACCAAATACTGTACATGGCCCCTGGACATACGAGAGTCAATAATGCTGCTAACCTCATACTCCTCATGGTTGTCAACAAGGATAGGACGGGGACAAGGCAACACAGTGGTAAACCGATTACAAACCAATGGTTTCAAGAGGGAGACATGAAAAACATTGGAGATGCGCATAGCAGGAGGAAGGTCAAGAGCGTAAGCCACAGGATTAACCTGTCTGAGTATTCGAAAAGGACCAACATAACGGGGAGCGAATTTATTGGAAGGCACATGAAGGTTCAAGTTGCAGGAGGACAGCCAAACTCTCTCACCAACCTGGTAGGAAGTTGCGGGGAGACGCCTACGATCAGCCTGGAACTTTTGGCGCTGCATAGAACGATGAAGGTAATCCTTAATCGACACCCACGTGGAACGGAGTTGCCGGAGATACTCCTCCAAAGCCGGAATACCCTGAGACATGAATTAATCGGGCAACAAGGATGGTTAAAACCCATAATTCGCCATGAACGGAGATAACTTGGAGGAAGCATTAATAGCACTATTACGAGCAAACTCTGCCCAAGGTAACAGTTCAGACCAATTATTGTGGTGATCTGAGACATAGCAATGGAGGAACTGTTCCAGAGCTTGATTAGACCGTTCTACAGCCCCATTGGATTGAGGGTGATATGCCGTGGAGAAGGAAAGCTGGATCCCCATTTGAGCACAAAAGGAACGCCAAAATCTGGAGACAAACTGGCTACCCCGGTCCGACACTATCTCCTTGGGTAACCCATGTAAACGGAAGACCTCCCGGGCAAAAATTTAAGCAAGCTCCTGAGCGGTAGGCAGCTTCATCAAGGGAATGCAATGTGACATTTTAGAAAAACGGTCAACCACCATAAGGATAACAGTATTGCCATTGGAAACAGGGAGCTCGACAATGAAGTCCATGGAAAGATGTGTCCAAGGACGCTCACCATTAGCAATTGGTTGAAGAAGACCCACAGGAAGACGTTGAGGAGTCTTATTCTGTGCACAAACTGAGCAGGAGGCAACATACGCAGCAACATCAGAACGAAGACCTGGCCACCAGAATTGTCGAGTGACAGACCAAATCATTTGGTTCTTGCCTGGGTGACCTGCGGCTTTAGGATAGTGGTAAGTGTGCAAAAGTTTAGTTCGAAGATTCTCAGGAACAAAACACTTACCACTAGGTTTCTCAGGAGGTGAATTGGTTTGTGCAGCCAGGATCTCCTCCCCCAAGGGAGAAGTCAAATTAGTATGTATGGTAGCCAAAATATGGTCAGGAGGTATAACAGGAGTAGGTACAGACTCCTCCTTGGACAGAGGCGAAAATTGTCGAGAGAGGGCATCAGCCCTAACATTCTTACTACCAGGCAGGTAGGAGACCACATAATTAAACCAAGACAAAAATAGCACCCATCTGGCCTGTCGGGGCGACAAACGTTTTGCTTCAGAAAGATAAGTTAAATTCTTTTGGTCAGTAAGAATGAGCACTGGCACGCTAGTACCCTCAAGATGATGCCTCCATTCCTTAAGTGCCAAAATTATAGCCAGTAATTCCCTGTCGCCAATTTCATAATTGCACTCCGCTGGAGACAATTTCCTAGAGAAGAAACCACACGGATGCAAAGAACCGTCAGGCGTAGGACGTTGAGACAAGAGGGCACCTACTCCAGTCTCAGATGCATCGACCTCAAGAACGAAAGGCAGGACAGGGTTAGGATGAGCCAGAACTGGAGCGGCAGCAAAGGCAGTCTTAAGACTATCAAAGGCCTTAATGGCAGTAGGTGACCAATGGAGTGGATCATTCTCTTTACGGGTCATGTCTGTAATAGGTTTGACCAAGGAAGAAAAGTTTTTTTTTTTTTTATTTATTTTTTTTTAAATTTATTATTTTATTAATGATTTTCGTAATACAAGAAGACATAGATAAAAATACATCATACTGATATTGACTGTGCAGAAAGTATAAACATTCCATTCATGTTTATCAAATATGTGGGCAATGGGTCTCATATTCGGGTGTCTTCAATTACGTATTATAGGTGCAAAACAATATCAACGTCAATGTGACAAAGTTAAACAATTAATTAATCTAAACAGTTATCCTCAAAAATTGTCTCTTTACCTTCAGGTCCCCAGGTCCGGATTCAAAGATATTTCATGTCCTAGAAGTGTGAAGTAGCTATAAAGATTTAGAACAGTCTGGTACTCTCTGAGGTCTGCAGCCCCTAATCTATGTGTCAGGCTAAGTTGCTATCTAACTCCAACTCTAATGGAGCTGTTACCTGTATGTTAGGCCCTTCTGTGGCCGAGGGCAGTGAGTGTAAAGTGTCACTATGGTGAGCAGAGTGGCCTACCCCGAAAGTGATTCCTGCCACAAAAATTTAGCATTTAAGATCATGTCTGTTTGGTTTCTACACATGTAACCATATTTTTCAAAAGAGTACTGCTCCTCTACTTCTTCCAGCCACATAGATCTAGTCAAAGATACTGACTTTTTCCAATGGCGGGCTATTAGCCTCCTCGCGCTGTTGATGCCGATCTGTAAGACCAACAATCTTAACCTACATTTCAATTTGGGCATGTTGTTCAGCAGTGCCATGTTTGGGGTCAAAGTAAATGTTTCCGCCACAAATTTTTTAAATTGTAGTTCCACCACTCTCCATAATGAGTGGACCCTAGGGCAGTGCCACCACATGTGTAGTAAGTCACCGCGTTCTCCACACTCACGCCAACATAGGCTAGGTGCATTGGGGTATATACTCGACAGCCTAGATGGGGTCAGGTACCACCTCATAAGGATTTTGAAGTTTAATTCTAGCAATACTGGAGAGGTTGAGGATTTTTTGACTGATCTAAAAATTTGTTCCCAGGTTTCAGGCTCTATGTGTTCTCTTAAATCTGAACTCCATCTATCTGTGTAGGTCGGCAACATTGTCAGCGGGTTGTTTGTAAGTAGCTTGCGTGATATGGAAATAGTCCCCCTCGGTGTAATACCAGTGTAGCACAACTGCTCAAAAGTGGTCAATTGTCTCATAAGGTCCGATTTGAATGGGGAGGTGTGTATATAATGGTGCAATTGTGCATATTTAAGCCATTTTGTGAATCTTCCATCAGCTATGTTAGTTAGTTTATCTCTCTCCAGGAGCTTGCCCGCTTCTGTGAAGTTAAATAATGGGATTGTGTAGTCCCATTCTGTCAGCCTTTGAAACCCTTTGTCTAGCCCTCCTACCATTTCTATGTTTAGTGTAATCGGGAATAGGGGGGATCTGTAGGTGGAGATGTAGGGCTTGGAGGCTATAATATGGTCCCAATTCTTAAAAAGTTGCTTATGTAATTCGAGTAGTCGGCACTGGGGGGGTCTGAGGTCTTTTGATACCCAGCAAAGGGCCTGTACAAGAGGTGCCTTAAGAATGTGTGAGTCCAACGTCACCCATGCCTTGCGCTCTTGTGTATTATGCCAGTCAAGTATCCGTTGCATTGTCACTGCTTAATAGTATTCCTCAATCTTAGGTAATCCTAACCCTCCCTTCAAAATAGGTCTGTACATTGTATTTCTGTTAATTCTCGGTCTGCATTTACCCCATATGAATGTATTTATGCATCTTTGAAGTCTAGTTATGTACCAACTGGGCAGATGAAGGGGTACTGTTTGCAGTATATATAAGATTCTAGGTAATGTGGTCATTTTTATCGCCTGTATCCTCCCCCACCATGACAGAGGCTTGTTCGACCACTTCTTAAGGTCACGTTGTGTATTAAGGAGTAGTGTAGTATAGTTTTTGTCAAATAGTGTTGTCTGGTTAGGGGACAAATGGACTCCCAAGTATTTTATTGAATCTACTTTTAGTCTAAGAGGGCATGTCTTCGACAGAGATATGAAGTTAGGACCTGGCATGTTAATGTTTAAAATTTCGGATTTTTGTTTGTTAACTAAAAAGTTTGAAAAATTTCTGAATCTATCTAATTCTAAAAGAACCTCAGGGATAGATGTAGAGGGGGATGATATTGTGAATAGCACGTCATCGGCGTACATCGCAACTTTATAGTCCTGCTGGCCAATTGATATCCCTTTTATGTTCTGATTTCTGCGTATGTGAGATGCAAGGACTTCCATCTGTAGGATAAATAAGATTGGGGACAGGGGACACCCCTGCCGTGTACCGTTGTGTATTGGAAAAGCTGATGATAGAATCCCGTTTGCCTTTACTTTAGCACTGGGATGGTTATATAAACTAAATATCCTTCTTAATGTTTTGGGGCCGAATCCTATATTATTTAACGTTAGTTTTAGAAATTGCCAATCAGTCCGATCAAATGCTTTCTCAGCATCAATAGCCACTAAAACTGACTCAATACCTTGGTATTTAGCATAATCAATGAGTGTTATGGCTCTAAGGGTATTGTCCCTCGCCTCTCGGCCAGGGACAAATCCCACTTGATCAGTGTGTATTATATCTTTGAGGACCGCATTAAATCTGTTCGCTAAGACTTTTCCCAACAACTTTATATCTGTGTTCAATAATGAGATTGGGCGGTAGCTGGCTGGGTCGTCTTGTGGTTTGTCCGGTTTTAAAATTACTGAAATATGGGCATTTAGGGATTCTCTAGGGAGCTGTATGTCTCCATCTAATGCGTTAAAAAGTGTCAGCAAGTGTGGGGCTATTATTTGTTTATATGTTTTATAATAAAGGTTTGTGAGGCCGTCAGGACCGGGGCTTTTCCCTACTGGGAGATCTTTAATAGCTTTTAGTATCTCTGATAACGTGATGGGTCTCTCTAGGTCTGAGATTTGGGTTTGTGATAGTTTGTTCAGGTTCGCTAACTCTATATATTCTATAGTTTGTTGTATGTGTGTCGTGTCATGTTTAGCATTCAGGTTATATAGATGGTGATAAAAGTTTTGAAAGTGAGTTGCTATAGCCTTACTATCTTGGATGTATGTTCCTTGTTGAGTTTTTAATCTGTGTATGTGTGTTAGGGAGTCTCTATCCCTCAGAGTGTTCGCCAGAATTCTCCCTGGGCGGTTGCCTTCATAAAAATATTTCTTTCGGAGCTGTAATGCTTTCCTCTGGGCCTCTGAGTAGAGGAGTGTTTTGAGTTCATTTCTAGCGGCTGATAATTCGTGGAGAGTAGTTGACCTAGAGGGGGAGTTCTTGTGTCGTATTTTTAAGTCGTGTATTTTTGCGGTTAGGCGTGTCCTATGATTATCATATTGTTTTTTGAGTCGTGCTTTGTGTTTAATACATTCCCCCCGAAAGACTGCCTTATGGGCTTTCCAAACAGAAAGGGGTGATGTTTCTGGGATTGCATTGAGATTGAAGTACTCCGTCAGAGTGGACGTCAGAGCTTGTGTAGGAACAGATGTATATGTAAAGAGAAAAGATGGCGCAAAAGGCAGGACTCAAGTGAAAGCGTTTAATGACATAATATATTACACATACATATATGCACTTACAAGATTAAAATGAATTTGCTGCAATTAGGAGGATCATAGGTGGTACAGATCTTAATGCTTCCCACAGCCGGTTTGTTTGTAAATGCCGAGCACTGCTAGCACTGCTACACAGCCGGCATTCGATCTTAATCAGTGTTCCAGCGATGTTAATCTTCCTCCACTTTCAATCCTCATCTAATTAAGGACTACAGAGTGCAGCTGTATATTAGTAAACCGTCTGCTGACTGAATTAATTCCTTGCCCACCTCTTCACAATTGTGAAGAGGTGGGCAAGGAATTAATTCAGTCAGCAGACGGTTTACTAATATACAGCTGCACTCTGTAGTCCTTAATTAGATGAGGATTGAAAGTGGAGGAAGATTAACATCGCTGGAACACTGATTAAGATCGAATGCCGGCTGTGTAGCAGTGCTAGCAGTGCTCGGCATTTACAAACAAGCCGGCTGTGGGAAGCATTAAGATCTGTACCACCTATGATCCTCCTAATTGCAGCAAATTCATTTTAATCTTGTAAGTGCATATATGTATGTGTAATATATTATGTCATTAAACGCTTTCACTTGAGTCCTGCCTTTTGCGCCATCTTTTCTCTTTACATATACATCTGTTCCTGCACACGAAGCCCTGGTTTGGGAATACCAGGCTGGATTAAAGGCAGCAAGGCTTGGGCGCAGTGTTTTTCCCTGGAACCAAAGGGATCCTGGAAATTAACCATTTGGAATCAACTTGGAATCATTTGTAATAACATTGCTAATTATCCCTGAGCACAGGAAGTCGTTTTGGTTTTATCTTCCATCAGAGGTACTGTTTCTCTTCACCATCTGATTAAATTGAAACATTGCAATTTGCAATTTTTTAACAAAAAGGACATATCTGCAAACCTATTGCAAATATATATATAACATTATTTTGAGGTATAGCGCAATTTTATCATTTTTTGTTTTGTCAGAGCTTGTGTAGTTGGTGGGTGTTGTATCAAATATGCATCTAGTCTCCAGATAAAAGGGTGTATTGGCATGTCTGGCCAATTTATTTTCAGGCTTATCATGGAATGGTCAGACCATGCCGTCGGGGTGATGTCTGTGTCAGTCATTATGGAGAGGCTTGCTTGGTCTAGGTATAAATGGTCTATTCTGGAGTACATTGCCCACGGGTAGGAGTAAAATGTGTAGTTACGCTGTGTGGGGTGTTGTGTTCTCCATGTATCTACTAATCCTGAGTGTCTAATGCAGTGAAATACTGAGTTAGGTGGACGCTGTGCATTTGTGGAGGTTGAGTCTAAGAGAGGGTCTAGCACCGTGTTAAAGTCCCCTCCCATTATCACTGTGCCTTTGCGAACTTCTTGTATCATCACTTTTAATTTGTTAAAAAATCTATTTCTATGAGAACTGGGGGCATAAATATTTACCAACGTGATAGGTCTATTATGTATAAGACCAATTAGTATAAGTATTCTACCTTCGTTATCTGATACAGTATGAAGGAGTTCAAATGGTAGGGAATGGTGGATGAGAATGCCCACACCGTTTCTTTTTTTGTGTTCATGAGAATTAAAAAAGCTGAGTGGGAAATTTTTATTATGGAATTTAGGTTTGTTCCCTTTGGAGAAGTGGGTCTCCTGCACATACACTATTGAGCTTTTTTGTTTATTAAACCACTGTAAGGCCACCAACCTTTTTGTTGGAGAGTTGAGGCCCTTGGCGTTTTGTGAGACTATTAAAATTGTTTTATGTGCCATGTTTGTATCTGATCCTACGCAGTGTTATAAAGTGTTGCTTAAAGTGTCTTACCGTAAGCTGGCGCTCTAAATTGCGATGGAGTTCTACCTTTATGTTATGTTGCATGAGCCTTAGAGAGCATAGGGATGTATCACAGCTACCGTCATTTACCTGCCTGGACCTGAGGACCGATCTGAACTTCGTGAGGATACTGAAATAGAACAATGAACAATTAAACAAACATTTCAACAGACTACAAACAAGTTTAACAATGTTAACAAATTTAACTAACATTTCTAAGCTCAGGAAAGAAAAGATTCCTGATAGAGAAATGTGGGAGGGGGGGTAGCACTTAATTAGTGCTACTTTCATTCCCCATTAATTACTGAAGAATAGTTCTTATGAAGGGAGATCATAAGTTGCAGGGATATTTCAAGGGATCTTAAAGTTCTTCAATGTCTCTAGGGCAGAAAAAGCCCAATGCTTAACTTTGGCTAAAACTGTTCACCAACTAGGTGCTCCTGGAGCATTACATAGTAGAGAGCGGAGAGCTCCACTTAGGCAAAGAGTCATCTGTTAGACGCATTCAAGTGTGATTATTTTTGTGTTCCAGTTCTGGATTATGTCCCCTCAGGGGGGATCTACAATGTGAGATGGAGGGGTGAAGGGCGTGAAGGGGGTTGTTTTCCGTTTCTTGCCAACTGTGGTCCATTTCTGGCGTTGAGGTTTTGATGTAGTGGGTTCTGCAGTTGGCATTTGTTCCATTTGGTCCAGAGCCTGGGGGATTTGTCTTGGTGGGGGGATGCCCAGCTGTGAACAAAAGGAGGACAGGTCCTCTAGGTCCTTATATACAATTTCCTTGTTTTCTTTAACCACTCTGATGGTGAATGGGAATCCCCAGCGATAAGGGATGTTGTGCTCTTTTAAGTGAGATGTGAGGAATTTGACGTCTCTTCTTCTTGAAAGGGTTAATGGGCTTAAGTCTGCGAAAATCTGGATGTCATCTCCTTCTCTGCGGATTGGAGCTTTCTTCCTTGCTGCTTCCAGCAACTTTTCTTTATCTTTATAGTTATGGCAGCGGAGAATGACATCGCGGGGGGGCGCCTTTGCTGAGGGTCTAGGCTTCAGAGCTCTGTGCATTCTATCGATGGGTATACTGGTGCTTTCTTTGTTATCTAAAAGAGAGTCAAAAAGGTCCTGTATATATTGTGGTAGTGCTGTAGCAGAAATGTTCTCAGAGATTCCTCTGATCCTAAGATTTTGACGTCTCCCACGATTGTCTAGATCTTCAATCTGCATTTGCATCATTTTAATTTCACTGCTTTGGTATTGGATTTGCATGCCATGCAGATTAATTGGTTCAGATAATTCCTCTGCATGTTCTTCAAATTGGAGAACTCTGTTTCCTAAGTCCACCACATCTTTTTTGACTTCAGTTAAACTCTCCTTTATAAGTTGGCTAACTTGATTCATGAAGGATGCAAAGTCCTCTTTGGTTGGGAGAGATTGGATGTCTGCTTTAGTGATGGGGAGGTTAGGGTCTGGTATTGAGGCTTCTGGATCTTCCTCTGTTGTGTCACTGTTAGATTGTGGTGAACTGGGTTGAGCAGAAGCAGCAGTGTCAGCAGCCCTGAAATAAGAGTTTAATTTAATGGCAGTTGCTGCAGCTACCTTGCTAACTTTATCCCCTTTAGGGGGCCTTTTGGATGTCATTTCTGCCAAGTGTTCAGCTTAAAGTGGAGAATGACCGGTGTCTGTAAATCTTATAGGTTGTTGTTAATAATTACTGTGCCATATGTTTTGGCTGGTAGGTGGGTAAGGGGTATTTTAAAGGGATTATGGCTGAGTAAAGTTTATTATTGTTCCCAGGGGAAAGGAAATGCTGAGTTTCTATTGAGTCTTTTCACTATTATTTGCGTACCCCTTTTAGAGAGCCCTCTGGGTCCGGTCTCCGCTCCTAAGAAATCAGAATCTGTTTGTGTGTCGGATTTTTTTTTAGAAGCACAGGGTCATATTTGCTTACCCCCTTGTTTGCTTGGTTCGCGGCGCGTTGCACTGCACGCGGGTCTTGTATTTTCCTTTCTCTTAGAGGCTTGTATGCAGTGTAGGCCGCTTCCGATTACCCGCTATTAATTGCCGTATGGCAACAATCAGGATCGCCGTCGGAACAGACCCGACCTGAAGTCTCCTTGGTGCGGTAGATTGTCTTGTGGCCTTTTCTGTTAGTTCCGCTGCAGCTTTCATAGGCCCTTATTACAGTGTCTGAATGCGAGTGTAGGTATTAAAAATGGCGCCTCCCCTCAACCTCATCCGCGCCCTGTACATCCTCTGTCACTGCCAGGAGTGCCGAGAGTCATTCTTAGTCACGAAAGTGGATGCTGTGTATATTCCACTGGCTTTGCGTGTCGGGTTGACACTCTTCACATCGTTTTCTGCCCCTCTGAATAGTTTTATGGGGAATGCCACACGGAGCACTACAATTTTGCAGCCATGCTGGATCTCGGCTGGCTCCGCCTCCGGAAGAAAAGTTTTTAATAAACTTCCTATAGTAATTGGCGAACCCCAAAAAACGTTTAATAGACCGAAGACCAATTGGGCGAGGCCACTGCAGAACTGCAGATAACTTGTCAGGATCCATGGAGAACCCTGCAACGGAGATAACATAACCTAGGGAGGTTACTTGAGTCTGATGGAACTCACATTTCTCGAGTTTACAAAACAGGCCGTTCTCACGTAGTCTCTGAAGTACCGGTGTAATATCAGAACGATGAGCCTCAAGTGTGGGTGAGTGTATGAGGATGTCGTCTAAGTACACCACAACACACTGTTGCAACATATCTCGTAGGACATCATTAATAAATTCCTGGAAAACAGCAGGAGCATTACATAGGCCAAAGGGCCTTACAAGATACTCATAATGCCCGCTCCTGGTGTTAAATGCTGTTTTCCATTCGTGGCCCTCCTTAATCCTAACGAGATTGTACGCTCCTCTCAAATCAAGATTAGTAAAGACCGTAGCTCCCTTGAGGCAGTCAAAGAGTTCTGTAATAAGCGGAATAGGGTAAGCATTCTTAATGGTAAGACGATTAAGACCCCTATAATCGATACATGGTCTTAACTCGCCACCCTTTTCTTCACAAAGAAGAAGCCAGCCCCTGCAGGAGAGCAGGATTTTCGGATGATCCCCGCGACAGAGCATCGGCAACATACTCCTCCATAGCACAATTCTCTGCAACAGACAGAGGGTACACCCGGCCCCGAGGAGGAATGGCTCCGGGTTGCAGGTCTATGGCACAATTGTAAGACCAGTGAGGAGGCAACGTACCGGCACGCACCTTGTCAAACACGTCTAGGATCTCTCGGTACTCCTCTGGCAATTGAGATACCAAAGAAGTGCACAAGACTTTAACTGGTTTCCGAAGACAAGTGGAAATACATTGCGGGGACCATGACAAAATTTCGGACCTGCACCAGTCGAGACTGGGATTGTGCTTTTGGAGCCAGGGATAACCCAGAACAACCGGAAAATGCGGAGAGTTTATCACCTGGAACTGGAGGGTTTCAAAATGGAGAGCCCCAACAGCCATGGACAACGGAGCAGTTTCGTGAGCAACGATGCAGGCTGAAGGGGCCTACCATCAATGGCCTCAATAGCAAGCGGAATGGACCGAGGCAAAAAAGGAATGGAGTGCTTTGATACAATAGCACTGTCAATGAAATAGCCCGCAGCACCAGAGTCAACAAGAGCCTGGGTGACTATGGAGGAGTCCACCCAGGAAAGGACAACCGTTACCAAAGGTTTCTCCTTAAGTGGTTCCGGGGACGAGGATAAACCACCCAAGGTCTGCCCCCGACAAGACCTTAGGTGTGAGTGTTTCCCGGCCGTGTAGGACAAGACTTCAAAAGGTGACCCTGTAACCCACAATAGAGGCAGAGCCCCTCTCTCCTCCTAAAGGCCCTCTCCGCCTCAGAGAGACGTGTGAATCCCAGCTGCATGGATGCAGCAGTACCTGGTGACTCGGGACCAGGAGGCATGGGAGGAGAGGGAGGCATGGGTGGGAACGAACACGTAGGAGACAATGGAACAGGAGGCTTCCGCAAGCGCTCCTTGAAAGAGGGCCTCTCTCTGAGTCTGATGTCAATTAGGATCAAAAAAGACACCAATGCCTTGAGATCCTCTGGTAAATCTCTGGCAGCAACTTCGTCTTTGATCGCATCAGAGAGCCCATGAAAGAAGGCGGCAACAAGGGCTTCATTGTTCCAACCTACCTCTGCGGCAAGCATACGGAACTCAATAGCATACTGAGCAACAGATCTTGTACCTTGCTGAATGGACATGAGTCGTTTAGCAGCAGAGGAGGAGAGAGCCGGAACATCAAATACCCTTCGAAAGGAGTCCACAAATTCAGGGTAATTTTAAATCACAGGTTTATTAGTCTCCCACAAGGGATTAGCCCAGGCAAGAGCTGTGTCAGAGAGTAACGAGATGAGAAATCCCACCTGAGGTAGAGGTGCAGAACCGTACATGCTCCTGGTAGGCATAGGTGCAGCAGCGGAAACAGGAGCAGCCATAACTTGCGGGACACTTTGGTCCAAATGTGCAGTGCGAGTCAGCAGGGTTTGCAGGGCTAGTGCAAATTGATCCAAGCGGTGATCCTGTTCATCCATCCTCGAAATGATGGCAGGTAAAGGTGGATTATTAGCACTATCAGGATTCATGGCCCTTGCGTAATGTCAGGGTGCCAGGAATCAGACTGAGACGAGAAGTGCAAAAATAATCACACCTTTATTAATAGCAAAAAATAATAAAAAATCCACAAGTCAAATAACAAGCCAGGAGTCAAAACCAGAGCTGGTAGTCAGACGAGCCGAGTCAGGAGCCAAAGCGAATAGTCAGATGAGCCGGAATCAGGAAGAAGGAAAACAGCAGAGTCAGGAACAAGCCAGGGATCAGGAACCAGGAAGGACGTCAGGCAGCCAGGTAAAACACAGGAGCTCTCACAAACAGGTCTGAGACAATGCAAGGGCAAAGCATACTTAACAGAGGCCCTTTAAATAATAAGTGATGACATCACAATTCTGAGACCGTATTCTTTTTCACATGGATGATGCACAACAGTCTGGCCATAAAAGAAAGTGCAGGCAATGAGCAGCATCCCCCACAATGCACTAAGACAGGAAGAGAGGTGAGTAAAATGGCTGCCAGCAGCACATGGCAAACACAACAGGGAAAAAGCCCTGACACTAACACCTGCAAAAAAGCAGTGTAAAACTCAGTAATGCAGCCCCATTGATTCCTATGGGGAAACTAAAGTTATGTCTACACCTAACACCCTAGCATGAACCCAGAGTCTAAACACCCCTAATCTTACTTACTTATTAACCCCTAATCTGCCGCCCCTGACATCGCTGACACCTACATTATTCATATTAACCCCTAATCTGCCTCTCCGGACACTGCCGCCACCTACATTATACTTATTAACCCCTAATCTCCCGCCCGCAAGCTACCTACACTTATTATTTATTTTTTATTTTGGGGGGCTTTTTTTTATTTTGATAGGTTTATTAGATTAGGTGTAATTAGTTTAAAGATCTGTAATTTATTTTTTATTTTCTGTAATTTAGTGTGTTTTTTTGTGATTTAGCTAATTTCATTTATTTAATTTTATTTAATTTAGTTAATTTATTTAATTGTAGTGTAGTGTTAGGTGTTGTTGTAACTTAGGTTAGGTTTTATTTTACAGATACTTTTGTATTTATTTTAGCTAGATGGTTATTAAATAGTTAATAACTATTTAATAACTATTCTACCTAGTTAAATGTAACTATTAGTTATATTGTAGCTATCTTAGGGTTTATTTTATAGGTAAGTATTTAGTTTTAAATAGGAATAATTTAGTTAATTATAGTAGTTTTATTTAGATTTATTTAAATTATATTTAAGTTAAGGGGTGTTAGACTTAGATTTAGGTGCTAATACATTTAATATAGTGGCGGCGACGTTGGGGATGGCAGATTAGGGGTTAATAAATGTAGGTAGGTGTTGGCGATGTTGGGGGCATCAGATTAGGGGTTAATAAATATAATGTAGGTTGTGGCGATGTCCAAAGCGGCAGATTAGGGGTTAATAAGTATAAAGATTGAACAAAAAGATTAAGCGCCACAGGTGATTACCCTTAAGCTTTATACGTGAGGCCTCCTAGCTGGCCTCGGATTAACTGTCAGATAATAGGGAATATGTATAAAGCGCCTCAAACGGCTGGGTAATATCTGGACCAATCTGCTGACCAGACACTAATCTAGTTAAAAAACCCTTAAAAAGTCAAGTTTAAAAGCCCATTAAAAGGAATTGACAGTAAAAATCTTAATTTATTACAAATAGCATAAAAACATATAAGCAAATAATAATAATATATTAGATCCGGATCTAGTGAGTCTCCAAATAATGCAATAATTGTCCAGAAATGTGATATGGATAAAGTCCAAAGAGTGCCTGGTAAAAGTCACAAAATCACAAGAATTTATCCTCCAGGTGTTGGCGATAGTAGAATTAAAGTGATGAAGATGATGGTGAAATCAAATAATGGTAGAATCAAAAATTGTAGAAGGTGTGTAGAAAAAATGTAGAAAACATGTGAAAAAATTCCATTTAAAAATATGATGAGTAAACCAAATAAGTGACCATATATATATGTATAAAAACCAAAAAATCAAAAAATCATACACGTGTTGAAAAGTGATTGAAAAAAGGAAAAAAGAGAAGAAAAAAGCAAAAATTGTGAAAAATCAGTGAGACCAAAAAACCTACACAGAGTTTTCCAAAGGTGATTCTAGTATTTGTTGTGTCTGTAAATCCTATTTGGTGCAGTATCCTATAAAAAATAAAACAACATAGTGTAGATAGTACAAATAAAGTGACAATAATTGAAATATTGCTTACCCAATATCGACGCGTTTCGGCCCCTATGAGGCCTTTTTCAAGACATCCAAAGCGGCAGATTAGGGGTTAATAATATTTAACTAGTGTTTGCAAGGCGGGAGTGCGGCGGTTTAGGGGTTAATATGTTTATTCTAGTGGCGGAGATGTCCGGAGCAGCAGATTAGGGGTTAAAAAATGTATTATAGTGTTTGCGATGTGGGAGGGCCTCGGTTTAGGGGTTAACAGGTAGTTTATGGGTGTTAGTGTACTTTTTATCACTTTAGTTATGAGTTTTACACTACAGCGCTGTAGTGTAAAACTCATAACTACTGACTTTAGAATGCGTTAGGAATTTTGGAGGTAGAGGGTGTACCGCTCACTTTTTGGCCTCCCAAGACAGACCCATAATATCAGCGCTATGGAAGTCCCATAGATAAAAGGGTTTACAAAGTTTACGTAAGTCGGTTTGCGGTAAGGCCAAAAAAGTGTGCGGTGCCCCTAAACCTGCAAGACTAGCAGCGGTAGTGAAAAAGCAGAGTTAGGACCTGTTAACACTGCTTTTTAAGCTTACCGCAAAACTCGTAATCTAGCCGAATATGTTCTATTGAGTACTCATAAGCTTAATTAGATAAAGGAGCACTTTTCTTTATCATTTTCCAAAGATATGTATTGCATGAAACACAAAGAAAAAAAGGACAACATGAAGACATTTCAGAATATGTTTTCCTTTTATTGGATATTTTGTCATAATTTGTTAGAAAATGTCTGAAGTCACATATCTGAACAGCAATATAAAATATAGTGTTAGTGGTAAAAATTATCTTCAAAATAACTTCCCTGCACAGTTTTTTCCCTATTGTAAACCATTTTCAATATGTGAAGTAAATAAATATGGTGGCATCACAGCATTCATTTTGCAACATATAAGCATACCTGAGACTTTTTTTGTAAGTATTTTAGGAGAGATTACACTCCACTTTTATAGAATTTAATATCAGTTGTTTGCAAGTGGATCTGATGCTTTATAGATCTGTAGCTCATATAATCAATTTAATGACAGATTTTTTTTATTATGTTTTGATTATCATGCTTTTTTAAAAATAATACTCTGGTGAGACTGCTTATCATCAGTACTAACTTAGGAAAATAAACTCTTGATGCACCATAAATAATGATTTTGTAAGCCAAAATCAATACTTTATTAATGAAGTTATTGCTTAAAGGGATAGTAAACCCCAACATTTTCTTTTATGATTCAGATAGAACATACAATTTTAAACAACTTTCCAATTTAATTCTATCATCAAATTTTCTTCATTCTCTTGTTATTCATTGCTGAAGGGACAGCATTGTACTACTGACAGGAAGCTGAAAATATCTATTTAGCCAATCACAAGAGACAAATGTGTGCAGGCACCAATTAGCAGCAGCTCCCACTAGTGTATGATATGTGCATATTCATTTTTTAACAAGGGATACTAAGAGAACAAGCACATTAGAAAATAATGAAGTGAATTTAAAAGTTTCTTAAAATGACATGCTCTATCTAAATCATGCACGTTTAATTTTGACTTTCCTATTCCTTTTAATAATAACTTTTTGCAATTTTAAATTCAGACTCTGAAAAAAATTAATAAACATTAAAAAAAAATCTAATTTAAGGATTTAATTTTAAGCCTAATGAAGGTTATATTAAACAAAAAAGTATTTAATCTAATGTTCATAAAATATTAAAACATGAACCTAATGAATATAAATGATTATATGCAATTAATTATAAAGGCAGTGTTATTTAATTAATTCTACCAATGCTACATAGATTACATCTTACATTTTTGTAGTCTAATTTTTACAGTTCATTACTATATTTTTCTAGAGCTTTCAGTTTGGAGAAGTCCAATAGAAAAATATACAGCAAGCCAGTGTCAGTATTTAGTAGTCTATAAAAAGACACAATAAGATTACACTCACCAATAATAAATGACTCCATTGTATACCAATAAAAAGCAATGTCTTGTACTACATGTGTGACACACGTGCTTTATAAATAATGACATATTGACTCTTTTGCTGGATTGAAATGAATGTTTCCATTTGGTAAACTTTGCACTAGTCACACATTTTCGGCCAGATTACAAGTGGAGCGCTAATTAAGGCTCTCGCATGAGCATTAATTGCGCTAGAAGTAATCTTTTTGCGCGCGTCGGTATTCACTCGTACCATGAGTTGAAAGTAAGTTGTTTTTCTCGCACAATAACCCAACGATTGCAAAAAGCCAAAGTTAGACTATTGTGTGCGCGTTTACGTATTCCGCCATAGAAGTCAATGGAGAAAAAAAGTGGAAAAACCCCCCAAAAAACACCCCACTCACATGCAAACCTGATTACAAATTATATACATATATATATCTTTAGATATGCATATGTACAGTATGTATCTCTAATTTGCAAAACTTTTTAGTTTCGCAAAACAGTTAACCAGAGCTCTGAATTCCCGGTAATCATTCTAGCATAAATCGCAATTGTGCTCAAGCAATTACGTTTACTTTCAACTTGTAATATTAGTGATAAGCCAGACATGCACAAAACACCCGCGAAAAACCCTTTCGCGCAATTGTTTGCACTCCACTTATAATCTGGCCCCTTATTGTTAAGCGGAAACTGGTGTATTTTGAAAAAAATGGCATTTTTCACATTCTTTCATGCAACCAAAATCTGTCCCACAAGTGCAGGGTTCCTGTCCTTTATCAATGCAATGATAATGGAAACGCCTTCACATATGGTCTCTTGAAGCTGGGAAGTATCCTGCAAAGAAACAAGCAAAAAAATAAACAACAGATGTCAGTTTGCTAGTATTAGATTTGTTTCATTCTTTTATGACATCATAAAACTATATCTGAAAATAAACTATTTTCTATGGGGCACTCTAAAAAGCCTTCTCTTTTTTAACTTGAGCGGTAACCTGAAGGTGCACTTAGAAGAACTGCTCTAAAGCTGAAGGTGCGTTAAGAATACTTCTAATACCTATGTTCTTCACGTAAAAAGGAAATCTCTCTTCTCTCTCTCTTCCTCGCCTCTCTCTTTTCTCTCTCTATCCTCTCTCTACCCTCTTTCTCTCTCCTCTCTCTCTATATCTCTCTTCTCTCTTTCTCTGTTTTCTCTCTCTCTCGCTCTACTCACTCTCATCCCTCTCTCTTCTATCTCTCTCTTCTCTCTTCTCTTTCTCGCTCTACTCTCTCTCCTCCCTCTCTCTCTCTTCTCTCTCTCACTTCTCTATCTCTCTTTTCTCTCTCGCTCTACTCTCTCTCCTCTCTCTTCTATCTCTCTCTCTTCTCTCTCTCTCTCCTCTCTCTTCTCTATCTCTCTTCTCTCTCTCTCTACTCTCCCTCTCCTCTCTCTTCTCTGTCTCTCCCTTCTCTCTCTCTCTTTTCTCTCTCTCTCTTCTCTCTCTCCTTATTTTACTTTATTTTAATTTGCTTTACCTGTGTTTTGTAAAACTTTTATACTAGCCCTAACACTTTACTTCAGATCTCAAGTCACAATAATTCCTCAATTGCTATTTTAAATGGCGCTTTAGTGGCAACACATACATTTCTTCACAATTCTAATGTTTCTTCTAATACTTCTTCACAGTTTAGGTAGTGGATACCCCTTAATGCTGATGTATTCTACATGGTACCTTTAGAATCTGAATACATAGGCATATGGGAGCAAACACAGAGCAGGGAGTACTGTAAAAAATATCATTATGACATTAATTGCTCTATAGTGTTTGTCAACTGTCCCATTACATACTGCTTTTTTTTTTTTTTCATACTATGACTTTTAATTGATATAACTGATTACTTCTCAAGATGCCAATGATTAAACAATTGGATTATTTTGCTTATTTTAATCAATTCTAAGGTTACCAGCATCTAGAATTGAGTAGTAAATAAACAGATAGAAATGTCAAAAATGACATGTGCATGTGTGCATTTCAATTTGAAATACAAACATTTTTGCAATAGACCTGTGGCATATGCACATATCCTGTCAAGGCCATGAACCATTATTCAAATACCATGACTTCTCAGAAAGTCAGCACTGGCTTGTTTGACACAAATTAAGTATTTAGAAACAATACTCACCACCGCCAGCACTCTAAACAGGCATAGAGGCCTATTTATCAAGCCGTCAACCGCAAATACGCTGGAATTCCGCAGCGTAATTGTGGCGAGCTTGATTCAACCTATTTATCAAAGCCTACAGACCAGCAAAAGTTGAAATTTGTGACGTAACATATGATCCGCCGGTGTCATCCATCACAGATCGATGCTTACGTCATTACAGATGTTCCGAATACAAATTTGGCACTATCTGACACCTTTTGCCATTTATCAAACTTCTAACAGGTACACTCACCGCTATTCCGGCCCAGCGTACCTGGTTTTCAATCCGCCACCCTGGAGGCCGCGGATGCCCTAGGAATCAATGGGAGTCTGAAAGCAGCAAAAGCTTATGTTCGATGCTGCCAGATATCCCATTGATTTATATGGTAGAAAACCAGTTATGTTTACACCTAACACGCTAACATACGCCCCTAGTCTAAACACCCCTAATCTACCGCCTGACATCACCGCAACCTAAATAAAATGTATTAACCCCTATCCCGCCACTCCCCGACCCCACCACAACTAAATAAAAGTATTAACCCCTATCCCGCCATGCCCCGACCCCACCACAACTGTAATACAATTATTAACCCCTAAACCCCTGGCTTCCCACATCACTACCATTAACTACACCTATTAACCCCTAAACCGCCAGCACCCCACATCGCCATAAACTAAATTAAGCTTTTAACCCCTAAATCTAACAACCCGCTAACTTTACATTAAAGGACCATAATACCCAAATGTTTAAACACTTGAAAGTGATGCAGCATAGCTGTAAAAAGCTGACTAGAAATATCACTTGAACATCTCTATGTAAAAAAGAAAGATATTTTACCTCAAAAGTTTCTCAGTAGCCACATCCCATTGTAAAGGGCTTGTAAGCAGCAAATCAGTATGTCTGTCCCGGGACAGCTAATGGAGTGAGCTTACGTGCACACTCATCTTATTTCCCTATTCAGTGTAAGGAAGTTTACAATGAAATCTCATGAGAGTTAAGTCAAATCTCATGAGATCACAGTAAAAGAGTTCATGACCTCAGCACTGTTGATGCTGATTGGCTGCTGTTCATTTCTTCATTTTTTATTTTTTTTTACCTGGAGCTGGGCTGCAGCTAAGTATAACTTTTTACACAGAACTTACTCTGCTGAGCTCAGGAGATTGTGGGGTAAAATATCTTCCTTTTTTAAATAGAGATGCTCAGGTGATATTTTCAGCTTTTTACAGTTATAATGCATCAGGTTTCAAGTGATTTAGCATATGAGTATTATGTCCCTTTAAAATTACAACATCCCTATCTTATAATAAATTAAAACTTACATGTAGAATTAAAATGAACTATATTAAACTATTAATTAACCTACCCTAACTATTATACTAAAATTACATTAAACTATATTAAACTATTAATTTACCTACCGTAACTATTATACTAAAATTACATTAAACTAACAATAAAATTAACTATATTACATACTTAAAAGCCTAACCCTACTCAAATTATTTATATCTACAATTAAAAATGACTAAATTACAAAAAAAATAAATGCTGTTACAAAAAATAAAAAACACAAAGTTACAAAAAATAAAAAACACTAAGTTACAAAAATAAAACACAGTATCAAAAATAAAAAAACAATTACACCTAATCTAATAGCCCTATAAAAAAAAACTACCCCAAAATAAAAAACCCTAGCCTACAATAAACTACCAATTGCCCTTAAAAGGGCCTTTTTGCGGGGCATTGCACCAAAGAAATAATCTCTTTTACCTGTAAAAAAAAATACAAACACCCCCCAACAGTAAAACCCACCACTCACACAACCAACACCCCCAAATTTTTGTCAAACAACCATATCTAAAAAACCTAAGCTCCCCATTGACCTAAAATGGGCATTTGTATGGACATTGCCTTTAACCTAAATATAAAACCCACCCAATAAACCCTTAAAAAAACTAACACTAACCACTGACGATCCACTTACAGTTTTTAAAGATCCTCATCCAAGCGACAGAAGTTCTCAGCAAAGCAGCCAGAAGTCTTCATCCAAGCGGGTCGAAGTCTTTATCCAAGTGGGCAGAAGTCTTCATCCATCCGGAGCAGAGCGGCTCCATCTTCAAGACATCCGGCGCAGAGCATCTTCTTCTTACGATGGTCAACGAAGAATGAAGTTTCCCTTTAAGGTACGTCATCCAAGATGGCGTTCCTTACATTCCGATTGGCTGATTGGAATAGCCAATAGAATGCATGCTCAATCCTATTGGCTGATTGGATCAGCCAATAGGATGAAAGCTCAATCCTATTGGCTGACTGCAACTGCCAATAGGATTTTTTCACCTTAAATTCCTATTGGCTGATAGAATTCTATTAGCCAATCAGAATGTAAGGGACACCATCTTAGATGACGTACCTTAAAGGGAAAATTCATTCTTCGTTGACCATTGTACGAAGAGGATACTCCATGCCGGATGTCTTGAAGATGGAGCCTCTCCGTGCTGGATGGATGAAGATAGAAGATGCCATCTGGATGAAGACTTCTGCCCACTTGGATGAAGACTTCGGACCACTTGGATGAAGACTTCTGCCGCTTGGATGGGGATGGATTCCCGGTCTTCGAAAACTGTAAGTGGATCGTCGGTGGTTAGTGTTAGTTTTTTTAAAGGCTTTATTGGGTGGGTTTTATTTTTAGGTTAGAGACTTTGGGCAGTAAAAGATCTAAATGCCCTTTTAAGGGCAATGCCCATACAAATGCCCTTTTCAGGGCAATGGGGAGCTTAGGTTTTTTTAGATAGGGTTTTATTTGGGGGTGTTTGTATTTTTCTTTACAGGTAAAAGAGCTGAATTCTTTGGGGCAATGCCCTGCAAAATGCCCTTTTAAGGGCCATTGGTAGTTTATTGTAGGCTAGGGTTTTTTTTTTATTTTGGGGGGTCTTTTTTGTTTTGATAGGGCTATTAGATTAGGTGTAATTGTTTTTTATTTTTGATACTGTGGTTTGTTTGTTTTTGTAACTTAGTGTTTTTTATTTTTTGTAACTTAGTGTTTTTTATTTGTTGTAACTTAGTAATTTTTAATTGTAGATTTAAATAATTTGAGTAGGGTTAGGTTTTTAAATATGTAATATAGTTAATTTAATTGGTAGTTTAATGTAATTGTAGTATAATAGTTAGGGTATGTTATTTAATAGTTTAATATAGTTTAATGTAATTGTAGTATAATAGTTAGAGTAGGTTAATTAATAGTTTAATATAGTTTAATTTAAGTGTAGTATAATAGTTAGTGTAGGTTAATTAATTATTTAATATAGTTTATTTTAATTCTAAAGGTAAGTTTAAATTTATTATAAGATAAGGATGAGGTAATTTTAATGTAAAGTTAGCGGGTTGTTAGGTTTAGGGGTTAATAGCTTAATTTAGTTTATGGCAATGTGGGGGGCTGGCGGTTTAGGGGCTAATAGGTTTACTAAGTGGTAGTGATGTGAGAGGCCAGGGGTTTAGGGGTTAATACATTTATTTAGTGGCGGTGGGGTCTGGGAGCGGCGGGATATTGATTAATACATTTATTTAGTAGCAGAGGGGTCCGGAAGCAGCAGGATAGGGGTTAAACATTTTAGTATAGTGGCAGTGTTTAGTGACAGGATATAAATAAAGTTGGAAAAAAGCCGAATAGCAGTGAGATCGATGGCTGCTAGTTAACAACAGTCTGCTGCTCATCGCCCTGTACTTGGTGCACGGCTTTTTGCTGACTTTTTGATGAATATGGAGATCATATTCAGGTCCGCGGCCGCGATGTTAGGCGAGCGTATTGGTGCTGGTGAATGCAGCATATTTGACGGCTTGATCAATAGGCCTCTTAGTCTCTGGATACTGACGCATGGGCCTTAACAGGATATGTGCATATGCTGCAGAAAAAGAGTAATAACTTTTACTAGAAGCATCTTTCCTGATAAAAGTATAATCCAAAAATGATTATATTTCAAATTTAAATGCACTGATGCACATTTCATTATTGACCTTTCTATCTTGTATTAAATGCTAGAATTAGCTGTCGCTTCTATATGTTTACTTTTTGTTTAAAGCTATACATGAACAATAGATTGCAGAATTCTGTTCATAGTTGTGTGTGTGTGCATGTGTGTATATATATATATATATATATAGATAGATAGATAGATAGATAGAGAGAGAGAGAGAGAGAGAGATAGATAGATAGATAGATAGATAGATAGATAGATAGATAGATAGATAGACATAGATATATATACACACACACAAATTGCTTGAAAAGAACTGTTCAATAGATTTTCAAATTTAGGGTAAATATTGTTGAATCTGAAGACATGAATAAACCAGAGTTTTAGGGCTGGATCCACCAGGAAAGAAAGTTGTCGTGCCTCAGGGTTTTACCCTACATGTGAAGATTCTGTAGAAGGCAGATGTCCCGGACTACTCAACATAATGTCGAGGTTAAAAAGGGACATGTGTACACAAAATCACATTTTCATAAAACTGACACAATGAAACTTAGCAATTAAATTGATCTAAAGCAAGGCAATAGCCCAGTAAAACATTAAACAATTATGTCTCATTAGGAGAGAAACAAAATCCTTCCAGGCATAAGTAATAGCATTATAATTTTCCATGGATTATCACCCTTCCTGCGTCTGTCTATTCTTTTTACCATTTAAAATCACAGTTATAGAAGTAAATTTACTTTAATACACATTATAACTACTGTATGCCATACATTATAAAGAAAAATCATATAATTTAGTAAAAAATATATTTTTCTTGTTAATGTTCTTAATATCTGAAATATCAAAATAATAAAATCCCTCTGTAAGCTTTTAAATCATTTGTGTATGAAGGGCTTTAAAGACACCATGTTTACAAACTACACTGCAATTTTTATATTAATATTTACAGAAAATGAGAACAAAAAAAACGTTTTTAAAAAAAACCCAACAAAGTATTTGTTTTGTAAAAAGAGACTTGTATGGACTCAATACAATACAAAGAGATACGATAAGAAATATAAAACTAGATTACAAGTGGCGTGCTAATGTTATTATTAATAATTTTTTAATATTTAATATTTCAATAATGTTCCGTAATATTGTTTTAATTTGCGCCAAGCTGACACTGTGTTATACCTACATTGCGAAATACAAAGCGCGTTATGCATGTTTTGCATTACTATGTTCCTCACATAGAAAAATGTAATTTTTATTATTAAATATATATTCTATTTATATATCTGATAAAGTTAATGTAAAATATATATCTATACCTATATATCTATAGGAATTTTAAATAATAATAGCATTACCCTGTATGTGAAGAATATTGGAATGTGAAATATTAATAAGTCATGTTGGGTTAGCAAGCGAGCAATAACGGTTAGGTTTTTTCTTCTACGCTCTGCATTGAATTCCAGGGGGCAAGTCCTTAAGTAAGTGCGCATCAGTTTTTGCTCGCACACAAAACTTTTACTTTCAACATGTAATATGTGAGCTAACCCACGAGCACAAAACTCTTACTTATAGCGAAAATTCCTCTTGAGTGGGAGCACTAAGTAGAGCGTAATATAGCCCATAGTCATTACTATTTTATTTATGCTATGTAGACTACATTTTCCTATGGAGCTAATTCATTTAGGTTTTTTTCATTCTTTTAGGACACAAAAAATGGAATACACTAGACATGTGAACAAACAAAAAGTTTGTTTCAGAAAAAAAAATATTCCTGATGAAAAAAAAATTACTTCATTTCAACCAAGATCAGTTCCTAGGGTCATTCAGTTCAGCTGAATCTTAACAACACTTGTTCAAATGGAAATTAATTAAACCTCTATTTTTTATAGGAAATGTCTTCAAGGCCGCAGAAGTTTGTGAACAACAGCTTAAAAATAAATAATGTTAAAGTAGTAGCTAGTGCTAGTACTACAAGCCAGCAGCAGTCCCAAAATATATTTTTAATGTATTTTATTAAAAGATGAAGAGTAAAAGTAAAGCTTACATACTTGTTGGTTGACACAGGAATCAATCAACTGACATTTTTTTTATTAAATAGTGTAAATTTGAGATCTCAATTTTGCACCATTTTTAGCCTCGTGTTTAGAGTAACAGTTTTAACAGTGAAAAGAAAGTAATAATTTTAAGTCTTTTATTCCTTCATGTAAAGAAGACACTTCTGTGTTTGTTTTAAAAAAAATGGAAAGAATTCAGCAGAATTAGTGATTATTTTGGATTTGTTCAAACCCAAACATACACATATTTACACAAACATATATATATATATATATATACTAGGCGATAAGCCTGACAAGAGGGCAGTCTATGTTTAAAAAATACAAACCCCCAAGTTAATGTTACAAAAAATAAAAAAAGTGAAATTACAGAAAAAAAGAAACAAAGCTATCCAAAATAAAAAATTTAAACCTAAACTAATACCCCTATACAAATAAAAAAACCACCCAAAATAAAAACACCCCTTAATCTAATACTAAACTACCAATATCCCTTAAAATGGCCTTTTGTAGGGAATTGCACTAAAATAAAAACAGCTCTTTTACTTATAAAAATTACCAATTACCCCCTAACAGTAAAACCTCCCACCCACCAAATCCCCCCCAAAAAAAAACTAACACTCAAAAAACTAAACTACCCATTGCCCCTAAAGGGCAATAAGCTCTTTTCCAGCCCAAAAACCCTAATCTAAAAAAAAAAAGCCACCCCAAAAATAAAAAAAAGCCTAAGACTAAGCCCCAAATAGGTACTCACCATTCCTAAAGTCCAGCAAAGAAGGTCTTCTTCCAGGCGGCTCCATCATCTTCTATCTTCATCTGGAACGAAGGTGGTGCAGAGCGGAGCTGTCTTCCCCAATGCGTGGATCCTCAGTGGCGTTGGTCCTCGGCAGCGTGGAGGCTTCTCTCCATCCGATGTTCGTCGTACACTGAAGATTGAATGCAAGGTACTGCATTCAATTTAAGGTACTCTGCATTCCTATTGGCTGAAGTTTTGAAATTAGCCAATAGGATGCAGACTAACGGAAATACTTTTGGCTGTTCAAATCAGCCAATAAGATTTCAGTAGCTCTCATCCTATTGGCTGATTTCAAAATTTCAGCCAATAAGAATGCAAGATACCCCAATAAATATGGCTTGTGCCGCCTTTGCTGCGGATAAAGATAGAAGATGATGGAGCTGCCGGGAAGAAGATCTTCTTTGCCGCACTTCAGGAACGGTGAGTACCTATTTGGTGTTTAGTTTTAGCACCATTTTTTTTTTAACCCCTTAAGGACCAGCGACATACCCTGTATGTCACTGGCCTTTTTTTTGGGACTTGATTGTTTTATAGAGCAGTCTTGCCACCAGCGTTGAGACTGCTCTATTCCACAAAGCCTGCTGGAGGGAGGGTATTAATAGCGTGTTCTTGCTAGACTTGTTCTATTATGTCCTGAAAAAAACCTTAACAACCAGTGACATACAGGTTAAATTGTGGTCATTAAGGGTTAAATTTAGTGACTTAATGGGCTTGCAAAAGAGCCTTTTAAGGGTAATGCCCATACAATTGCCCCTTTAGGGGCAATGGGTAGTTTAGGTTTTTTTAGTGGTAGTTTTTTTTTTTATTTTGGGGGTTTTGTGGGTGGGGGGTTTTTACTGTTTGGTGGGACTTAGTATTTTTTAAACGTAAAAGAGCTTTTTAACTTAGGGCAATGCCCTACAAAAGGCCCCTTTAAAGGTTATTGGTAGTTTAGTTTAGATTAGTGGGTGATTTAATTTTGGGGGGCTTTTTATTTTTATAGGGCTTAGGTATAATATTTTTTATTTTTATAATTTTGTTTGACTAATGTTAGACTTTTTAATTTTTTGTAATTCATTGTTAGGATTTATTATTTTAATTGTAATTTAATAGTAATTGGGGTTAATTTAGGGGGTGTTAGGTTAGGGGTTTAGTAATTAAATTAGTTATTTGCATTGTTGGGGGTTGGCAGTATAGGGGTTAATACATTAATTAGGTTTATTGTGATGTAAGGGTTTGGCTGTTTAGGGGTTAAAAGGTTAATTAGGTTTATTGCAATGTGGGGAGTTGGCGGTTTAAGAGTTAATAGGTTAAATAGGTTTATTGTGATGTGGGGGTTTTGCGGTTTAGGGGTTAATATTTTTATTATGTTATTTGCGGATTAGGGGTTAATTACTTTATTGCTTTGCGATGTGGGAGTTGGCAGTTTTGGTGTTTGTTAATACTTTGTGCGGGAGGTTAGGATTTTTTTTCATTATATTTCGTGTGGGCGGTTACGTGTTTTTTTTTCTTGCGGGCGATTATGTGTTTTTTTTTAGTTATTTCATGTGTGGTTGTTTTTTTTTAAGGCTTTGGGTTTGCAGTTTTGCTGCATCCAGGTGGATTCTTTTGGCTGCATCGCGCAGCCAACATTCCTTTGAGAATGCGTGCGCAACTGGCAACGGCGACGGACGCGTTACCAACGTGATTATAATATAGATATCTATCTATCTATCTATCTATCTATATATATATATATATATATATATATATATATAAATATATATATATATATACACACATTATAGCCCTTCCAAGTCAAATACCTTGTCATTTAACATAATCTTAACCCTTAAAAACATTTTTATTAATATATATGTATGTAATAGTTTATTTTAATGTGTTTGTGATATTTTTTTGCCACTTAGTGCGGCCGTGATACTGCTTATCTTCTCCCACGCCAACATAAACTAGCCCATAGAGGGTAACTTTAGGGACAGGAAACATCATTTTGTATTTCCATAAAATATTGCAGTACAAAGAGACAGTTTAATTTTTTAAATTTATCAGGTAAGTATAAATTATGTTTTCTTTCCAATGTCATGGAGAGTCCACAAATCCATTCAATTACTAGTGGGAACCAGTACCAAAGCTAGAGTCCACAGAATGGAAGGGAAGGATACACAAGACAGGCAAACCTAAACAGACCGCTTGAAGAACTTTCCTCCCAAAAGAAGCCTCAGCTGAGGTAAAAGAATCAAATTTGGAAAATTTAAAAAACGTATGCAATGAAAACCAAGTGGCCACCTTGCAAATCTGTTCCATAGAAGCATCATTTTTAAAGGCCCAAGAAGAAGTGACAGCCCTAGTGAAGTGAGCCGTAATTTTCTCTGTAGGCTGCTGTCCAGCTGTCTCATAAGCCAATCGAATAATACTTCTAAACCAGAAGGAGAGAGTAGAAGAAGTGGAATTCTGACTTCTCCATTTACCAGAAAAAACAACAAAAAGAGCAGAAGATTGATAAAAATCTTTCAAAGCCTGTAAATAGAACCTTAAAGCATGCACAACATCCAGATTGTGCAATAACCACGGGTCGTAGACTCTCCATGCCAGGAAAGAAAAGAATTTATCAGGTAAGTATAAATTATGTTTTCTTTCCAATGTCATGGAGAGTCCACAAATCCATTCAATTACTAGTGGGAACCAATACCAAAGCTAGGGTCCACAGAATGGAAGGGAAGGATACACAAGACAGGCAAACCTAAACAGAAGGCACCACCGCTTGAAGAACTTTCCTCCCAAAAGAAGCCTCAGCTGAGGTAAAAGCATCAAATTTGGAAAATTTGTAAAACGTATGCAATGAAAACCAAGTGGCCGCCTTGCAAATCTGTTCCATAGAAGCATCATTTTTAAAGGCCCAAGAAGAAGTGACAGCCCTAGTGAAGTGAGCCGTAATTTTCTCTGTAGGCTGCTGTCCAGCTGTCTCATAAGCCAATCGAATAACATCTCCATTTACCAGAAAAAACAACAAAAAGAGCAGAAGATTGATAAAAATCTTTCAAAGCCTGTAAATAGAACCTTAAAGCATGCACAACATCCAGATTGTGCAATAACCGCTCATTCTTAGAGGAAGAATTAGGACAAAATGAAGGAACAACAATTTCTTGGTTAATATTGAGTTCAAAGACCACCTTAGGTAGAAATCCTAATTTAGTACGGAGAACTGCCTTATCCGCATGAAGAATAAGATAAGGAGAATCACACTGTAGAGCCAAAAGCTCAGAAACTCGGGCAGAGGAAATTGCCAGCAGAAACAAAACCTTCCAGGAAAATAACTTGATATCAACAGAATGCATTGGCTCAAATGGAGCCTGCTGCAGAACTTTAAGAACCAGATTAAGACTCCAAGGAGGAGCAATTGACCTAAACAAAGGCCTGATTCTAACCAAAACCTGGACAAAAGATTGAACATCTGGCAAAATTGCCAGAAGCTTCTGCAGAAGAATCAACAGAGCCAAAATCTGACCCTTTAGGGTACTGTCTGATAAACCCTTCTCCAGGCCCTCCTAAGAAAGGACAGAATACAGGGGATTCTCACCTGACACCAAGAAAAATTACGCCATACCTTATAATAAATCTTACGAGTAACAGGCTTACGAGCCTGAATCATAGTCTCAATAACCTTCACAGAAAAACCTCGTCTGGACGAGACTAAGCCTTCAATCTCCAAGCAGTCAGCTTCAGAGAGACTAAGTTCAGATGGAGGAAGGGACCCTGAAGTAGAAGATCATTCTTCAGAGACAATTTCCACAGGGGAAATGACAACATCCTCACTAGGTACGCAAAGTTCTGCGAGGCCACGCTGGATCTATTAGAATCATTAAAGTATGATCCCATTTGATACCAGCTATCACCCAAGGAAGGAGGGCAAACTGAAGGAAACAGATAAATTAGACCTAAATCCCATGGCATTGCCAGAGTATCTGCCAGAGCTGCTTAAGGATCTCTTGATCTTGCTCTGTATCTTGGAAGCTAGGCGTTTAAACGAGATGCCATCCGATCCAGCTCCGGAACAACCCACTTGAGGGTTAACATCGAGAAAACGTCTGGAGGGAGAGCCCATTCCCCTGGATGAAACGTCTGCCTGCTCAGATAATCCGCTTCCCAGTTGTCCACCCCTGGAATATGAATGGCAAAGAAATGAAAATTGTGAGACTCTGCCCACTGAAGAATGCAAGTCACCTCCTTCATAGCTAACAAGCTCCGAGTTCCTCCTTCGTGGTTTATATATGTCTAGGATGGGCTGAAAAGTTTCCTCCTTTTTGGAAACTACCAAAGATTTGAATAAAATCCCTGACCCTGTTCTGCTAGAGGAACTGGGATAATCACTCCCAGAGATGACAAATCACTTCTGCAGTTTAAGAAGGCCTCTCTCTTTACCTGTTTACAGATAATTTTGATAATAGGAATCTGTCCCTGGGGGGACAAGACTTGAATCCTATCCTGTATCCCTGGGAGACTACATCCACTGCCCAATGATCTGTCAGAGTTTTTCCCTGTTGTGTTTGCCATGTGCTGCTGGCAGCCATTTTACTCACCTCTCTTCCTGACTTGGTGCATTGTGGGGGATGCACTTCCTTTTATGGCCAGACTGTTGTGCATCATCCTTGGGAGACAGGATGCAGTCTCAGAATTGTGATGTCATCATTTATTATTTAAAGGGCCTCTGTTCAGTATGCTTTGCCTTTGCGTTGTCTGAGACCTGTTTGTGAGAGTTCCTGTGTATTACCTGGCTGCCTGACGTCCTTCCTAGTTCCTGATCCCTGGCTTGTTCCTGACTCTGCTGTTCTCCTTGTTCCTGATTCCGGCTCGTCTGACTATTCGCTTTGGCTCCTGACTCAGCTCGTCTGACTACCAGCTCTGGTTTTGACTCCTGGCTTGTTATTTGACTTGTGGACATTTTATAATTTTTTGCTATTAATAAAGGTGTGATAATTTTTGCACTTCTTGTCTCAGTCTGATTCCTGGCACCCTGACATTACGCAAAGGCCATGAATCCTGATGGTGCTAATTATCCACCTTTACCTGCCATCATTTCCAGGATGGATGTACAGGATCACCGCTTGGATCAATTTGCACTAGCCCTGCAAAACCTGCTGACTCGCACTGCACATTTGGACCAATGTGTCCCGCATGTTATGGCTGCTCCTGTTTCCGCTGCTGCACCTTTGCCTACCAGGAGCATGTCCGGTTCTTCACCTCTACCTCAGCGATATGGAGGCAATCCTATTCAGTGCAGAGGGTTTTTGAACCAGGTGGGCATTTACTTTGAGATGTTACCTCAGGCGTTTCCCTCTGACAGAGATAAGGTGAGATTTCTCATCTCGTTACTCTCTGACACAGCTCTTGCCTGGGCTAATCCCTTGTGGGAGACTAATAAACCTGTGATTTTAAATTACCCTGACGTCAGACATGCGATCTGGAACAGAAAAAACCTCCACAGATTTAGGTTTGACATCAAAAACTCTATTCAGTTTATTAGCATATTTACGAGCCTCTGCAACATTTTCAAAGTCAACAGTTTCAAAAGTAAACAGAGATGCCCCAGTTTAAATCTAAAATTGACATCCTCAGAATCTATTGTACTAGGAGCTGCAGATTCTGAATCAAAGATCTCACCCTCAGAATCTGCAGATGAATGATCCTCACTAGATAACTGAGAAAGACTAACCAAATCAGTCTTGGCAGAATCAGAACCCATAGAAATGTTCTTAGATTTCCTCTTCCCTTTACTAGAACTACAGGGAGTGCAGAATTATTAGGCAAGTTGTATTTTTGAGGATTAATTTTATTATTGAACAACAACCATGTTCTCAATGAACCCAAAAAAACTCATTAATATCAAAGCTGAATAGTTTTGGAAGTAGTTTTTAGTTTGTTTTTAGTTATAGCTATTTTAGGGGGATATCTGTGTGTGCAGGTGACTATTACTGTGCATAATTATTAGGCAACTTAACAAAAAACAAATATATACCCATTTCAATTATTTATTTTTACCAGTGAAACCAATATAACATCTCAACATTCACAAATATACATTTCTGACATTCAAAAACAAAACAAAAACAAATCAGTGACCAATATAGCCACCTTTCTTTGCAAGGACACTCAAAAGCCTGCCATCCATGGATTCTGTCAGTGTTTTGATCTGTTCACCATCAACATTGCGTGCAGCAGCAACCACAGCCTCCCAGACACTGTTCAGAGAGGTGTACTGTTTTCCCTCCTTGTAAATCTCACATTTGATGATGGACCACAGGTTCTCAATGGGGTTCAGATCAGGTGAACAAGGAGGCCATGTCATTAGATTTTCTTCTTTTATACCCTTTCTTGCCAGCAACGCTGTGGAGTACTTGGACGCGTGTGATGGAGCATTGTCCTGCATGAAAATCATGTTTTTCTTGAAGGATGCAGACTTCTTCCTGTACCACTGCTTGAAGAAGGTGTCTTCCAGAAACTGGCAGTAGGACTGGGAGTTGAGCTTGACTCCATCCTCAACCTGAAAAGGCCCCACAAGCTCATCTTTGATGAAACCAGCCCAAACCAGTACTCCACCTCCACCTTGCTGGCGTCTGAGTCGGACTGGAGCTCTCTGCCCTTTACCAATCCAGCCACGGGCCCATCCATCTGGCCCATCAAGACTCACTCTCATTTCATCAGTCCATAAAACCTTAGAAAAATCAGTCTTGAGATATTTCTTGGCCCAGTCTTGACGTTTCAGCTTGTGTGTCTTGTTCAGTGGTGGTCGTCTTTCAGCCTTTCTTACCTTGGCCATGTCTCTGAGTATTGCACACCTTGTGCTTTTGGGCACTCCAGTGATGTTGCAGCTCTGAAATATGGCCAAACTGGTGGCAAGTGGCATCTTGGCAGCTGCACGCTTGACTTTTCTCAGTTCATGGGCAGTTATTTTGCGCCTTGGTTTTTCCACACGCTTCTTGCGACCCTGTTGACTATTTTGAATGAAACGCTTGATTGTTCGATGATCACGCTTCAGAAGCTTTGCAATTTTAAGAGTGCAGCATCCCTCTGCAAGATATCTCACTATTTTTTACTTTTCTGAGCCTGTCAAGTCCTTCTTTTGACCAATTTTGCCAAAGGAAAGGAAGTTGCCTAATAATTATGCACACCTGATATAGGGTGTTGATGTCATTAGACCACACCCCTTCTCATTACAGAGATGCACATCACCTAATATGCTTAATTGGTAGTAGGCTTTTGAGCCTATACAGCTTGGAGTAAGACAACATGCATAAAGAGGATGATGTGGTCAAAATACTCATTTGCCTAATAATTCTGCACTCCCTGTAGAGCTAAAGCACTTGGGGCTGCACAAATTGCAGAAGTCAACTACGCAGCAAAATCTTTAGGCAAATAAACACTCCAAGAGACTGATGGGAGGAACCGCAGGGCACTGTATGTGAATCTGTCAAAGACTGGGACATGTTAACAGAAGGCTTAGACAACCACTGAACAGCATTATCCTGAGAAAAAGAAGGAATCCTTATCCTTGGATAATAAAACCTTATTAAGGTAAGGGGGACAAAATTGCACAGAAGGTATAAACTGGGCATCTGCACAATAAAGACATTTATCAAATGACAGAGAAAGCTTGGGAACGGCTTCCATAGTAAATAAAATAGCCCCTTTATTTCCCTTATACACTAATTTTAATATAAAAAATTAGAATAAAATTCTAAGCATAGATAAATAATTATTAAAACCGACACTCACCCAACCGGTAACCAGGAATTCAATCCACACCAGCAGATAAATCCTGTTCAAACTGTAGATCCTAGAAAGCTGCAAACATCAGAGAGAAGTGACAGGCAGGAAAAACGATCCAATGCTAGAAAATCCGGTCTGTCTTCTTAATAATCCGGCTTCCAAACAGCCGACTAGAAACAAACTGTTCAGCACTCAGGAAGTAACAGAGCAGTCACATGATCGCAAATTCAAAAGTAAGATGCGGTCCAACAACTTTCTTAAAGAGATATTACCCAAACTAAATAAAATGTAAGATTGTGCAAACAAATCCCCATAGCCAAAATAAAAAAAAGCTTTCACATGACAGAACAGTGCCCTGAACTGCTGCCTAATAAATCCCCAACCTTTAAAAGGGGTATTCAGCCCCATAAGGATCCACTTTGTTCTCTAAGTATCCTTTTTTTTTAGAGTGCTCTGTTTATCTTTCATTTGATGCACTGCTGAGCCAGGGAGCAGCTCTAGGCATGAGCTTTATAATTAATGCAGTGCAGTTTACATATTTTGTATGTGTGAGTGTGTCAAAGTGTTTTTGTGTGTGTGTCAGAGTGTTTTTGTGTGTGTCTGAGTGTTTTTGTGTGTGCCTGAGTGTTTCTGTGTGTGTGCCTGAGTGTTTTTGTGTGTGTGCCTGAGTGTTTCTGTGTGTGTGACTGAGTGTTTCTGTGTGTGTGACTGAGTGTTTTTGTGTGTGTGCCTGAGTGTTTTTGTGTGTGTGTGAGTGTTTTTGTGTATATGTTTTTGTGTGTGTGTCTGTGTTTCCAAGTGTTTGTGTGTGCATCTGAGTGTGTTTTTAAGTGTGTCTGAGTGTTTGTATGTGTGTGTGCCTGTGTTTTTGTGTTTGTGTGTGTCTGCTTTCTGGGGGGAGGGGGTGACACCATAACTTACCGCACCGGGTGACACCAACCCTAGTGACGCCACTGAGCGCTATTTTTCTCCTCCCCCTGTATGCCCTGCACCTTGTATGGCCCATCCCTGTCCCTGTGTTACCCATATATTAGAATAACAGTATATGTTATACCTCCTGATACCATAAACACTTTTTCACAAACAAAATACAGAATATACATTGCAATTTCTCACACTCTCTCCCCTGAAAGTGCGGGTCCCCCCAAAGTGCAGGTCCCTGGGCAGGTGCCCCTCTTGCCCTGCACAAAGAGAAGGCATGCATTGCAGTATTCATTTATGTTTACTGTCCCGTTAAAGGGACATTCCAGTCAAAATGTAAATGTACATAGATCATGAATTACATCTTTGAATAGAAACATATTTACAATATACATGTATTAGCAGAAAAATGCTTCTAGTAAAAGTTATCACTGTTTTAGTGTTAACATTTTTCTCTGCATGTGAAACTTAGCCAGATATTCTCAGTGCACCAGCATTTTAAATATGGCAGCTGCTCAGAGCATGAGTGGGGCTTGTATGATGTCAGCAATTAACAAATCGAGTCTTTACCAGATGGTACAAGCATTCTAAGCTCTCTGAGCAAGTGCTGTGTTTAAAACGCTGGTGCACCGTGCATACTTAAATACACATTTAAAACAGCTATAGCTTTTATTAGAAGCATTTTGCCAATACATGTATATTACAAAAATGCTTCTATTCAAAACTGAAATGCATCCATGTGGATTACAATTTTGGCTGGAATGTCCCTTTAAGGTTCTTATGAGAAGTATTTACACATTTACACAAAGTATTTTCCAAATGCAAAAGTGCATAAACTATCTCCAGTGTTACAACCCCAAATAGAAAAAGGTAGCAACAGAAAAAAAAGTCTAGTTATAACGAGAAAGAGAGAGAGAGAGAGAGACAGAGAGAGAGATTTTACTTAATTTATAATTAAATTACTTTAAAAGATCAAAGATCATTTTCAAGGAAAATCTCTAAGTGTATTTGTTTATAGGTTCTATTTTGCTTTGAAATAAATACACATATAATAAATTGCGGTTTATGGTAATATGGTACTAGAACCATATGCAGACTCTGGAAATTTTCAAACTGAAATCATAACTTAATGGTGCTAAAACTATGAAAAAGCTGTATGAATGGATTCCAGAAAATGATTATAAACAGCTTCTTACAATAAATAGTTTACCCATTTACTCATATGGCTGTGCAAAAAGCTAACATACAAATAGAAAAGTGCTGCCTAGGATATAAAAACAGACTGCCACTCTGATTTTACTTTCAGCCGTCAACAATTATCCTGTATTGTTGACCACCCACGACACAGCATAAGTTTCTAGCTCAAAGACATGCAGCCTTATAATCATATGAGGCATGCAGATTATGCAAGATAAGTTTTCACCGTTGGTAAGGACTTTTAGTAAAATAAACTGACCTTGAAATCACAATTGTGTCAAACTCATGCAGTACAAGAAAAGATTTTTTTAGATCTTCCAAAGATTAGTATTATAACATAACCACCCTTAAATAAACACTGTCATGGTCTAACTCATTACAAGACTCAGAAAAATGTAAGCTCTGTAGTGGAATTGATTTTCGTAAGGAAGCTCAGAAATAATATTTGTAATAATATTAATAATCTTCTAACATTCTATATATCAATGTTAAGGAAAAAAATGAATTTTTCTATATATTTCAATATTAAAAGATTGATCAGATAAGAAATGCAAATGAATATCAATTCCAAATTTTCAAAACAACAATAGATGACCAATGAAACAATTAAGGAGGAACATCCATAGAATAAAATCACATTATAAACACCATTTTATATATATATATATATATTTTATTTTTTTTATTAAATTGCAGGCTCATTGCTAAAACATATATCCTAGGTATGTTGTAATTGTGAAATTAATGAATTCTTTATCAAGATAAATGTGTTATAAATTCTGAAGTTATAGCTTACAATGCTTGAAACACAAACCTCAACAAAAAGTTCTATGTTTTGATAGGTTGAGAGCAGTGTTCCCTCTAAGGCAAGTTGTGTGAGCGATCCAGCAGTGACACAGTTAATAAGGGAACCACACCTTGCAGTCTGCATTGTGCAATGTTTGCTGATTGCGCTACTAATTAACTGTTTCATTGCTGGGTCGCTCACTAAACTAGCCTTAAAGGGAGCACTGGTTGTGAGCAATAATACCGCTGGGTTATGGTGTACTGATACAGCAAGAACAAAGCAAACAGCCTTCAAAACACAATACAGTGAAATATTCTCCAGGCTGTACTGTAATGATGTTACATCACATTTCTTAATTAAAAACTTATTAGATTACAAGTGGAGCGCTAAAGTATCATGCCCGCAAACGGGTCAAATTTGCCCGTTTGCGGGCGTGCGATAATTAATCAGCCTTCACAAGAGATCAGATCTCTGGTTAATTTTATAAATATGCCCCAAATGGCCCCAAAATACTGTCTAGTCTAGTTTATAAATGGTCATTTCAGCATTAAAACAGCAACGCAGCCATTAAAAAATCTTGTATAGCTTTACCACAAGCCTTTTAGCCTGTAACGCAATGTCAGTTCCGCACTCGAAAAAATTGTTTTTTTTCATAGGATTCCCATAGCGCTGTCGTTACGAGTTGTGCGGTGAGGCTAAAAATCTTGCATTACAGCCTATAACGACAATATCCGTACTACCACCATCTGGGAGCAGTCGTTATGAGCTTTACGCAACAAAACTGTTACATAAAACTCATAACTAAAGTGTTACAAAGTACACTAACACCCATAAACTATCTATTAACCCTTAAACCGAGGCCCTCCTGCATCGCAAATACTATATTAAAATTATTAACCCCTAATCTGCCGCTCCCGACATCGTCACCACTATACTAAAGTTATTAACCCCTATTCCCCCGCACCCCAACATTGCCCACACTATAATAAATAAATTAACCCCTATTCCGACGCTCCCGACATCGCTGCCACTAAATAAAGTTATTAACCCTTAAACCTCTGACCTCCCACATCACTACCACTAAATAAACCTATTAACCCCTAACCTGCCAGCCCCCCACATCGGCAAAAACTAAATTTAACTATTAACCCCTAAACCTAACAACCCCCTTATTTTAAATTAAAATTACAAGATCCCTATCTTAAAATAAATAAAAACTTACCTGTGAAATAAAAAAAAAAACTAACATTACTATTAGACTAAAATTAAAATAACTACAAATTAAGCTAATTAAATTACACATAAAAAAAACTAACCCTACTAAAAAAAGTAAATCTACAGTTAAAAAAAATTAAAAATACTAAATGACAAAAATAAAAAAATACTAAATGACAAAAAATAACAAATTAAATTATCCAAAATAAAAATAATTACACCTAATCTAATAGCCCTATGAGAAAAAATAAAAAAACCCTAGCCTAGGGCTGCTAAAATCTTATTAGCTGTTCAAATCAGCCAATAGGATTTAAGCAGCTCTAATTCCTATTGGCTGATTCGAATGGATTGATGGACCTCTGCCTGGACCTCCGCCTTGGACCTCTGCCTCCGTGCATCGACTGCTCCGCCTCCACAGGGATGAAGAAGATGGATGAAGATGGATCCACCTGGATAAAAATGGAACCGCTGGGATGAAGATTGTTCAAGCCGGACTTCAGCAACTGTGAGTACCTAAAGAGGGGTTAGTGTTAGGTTTTTTTAAGGGTTTTTTGGGTGTGTTTTTTTTAGATTAGGGTTTGGGCTATCTTAAAAGAGCTGAATGCTCTTTGTGTAATGTTTTTTTTTCTTTTTGGGGTGTTTTTTTTATTTTTAATGGGCAGCAAAAGAGCTGAATGCCCTTTTAAGGGCAATGCTCATACAAACGCCGTTTTCAGGGCAATGGGTAGATTAGGTTTTACTTTATTTTTATTTTGTGGGTTTGGGGGGTGTTTGTTTTTCTTTTGTAAAAAAAGAGCTGATTTCTTTAGGGCAATGCCCTATAAAAGACCCATTTAAGGCACTACAAAAGGCTCTTTTAAGGGCCCTAGGTAGTTTATTATAGATTAGGGTTTTTTTATTTTGGGGTGTTTTTTTTTTTTTAAACAGGGTATTAGAATAGGAATATTTTTTATTGTTTTGGATAATGTTATTTGTTATTTTTTGTAATGGTAGGTTTTTTATTTTTGTAATGTTAGGTTTTAGTGTAAGGCAGCTTAGGTTTTATTTTACAGGTAAGTTAGTATTTATTTTAACTAGGTAGTTAGTAAATAGTTAATAACTATTTACTAACTAGTCTACCTATTTAAAATAAATACAAACTTACCTGTGAAATAAAAATAAAACCTAAGCTAGCTACAATATAACTATTAGTTATATTGTAGCTAGCTTAGGTTTTATTTCACAGGTAAGTATGCATTTAGTTTTAAATAGGTATTATTTAGTTAATAATTCTAACGTTAATTTAGGTCTATTTTAATTATGTTAAAGTTAGGGGGTGTTAGGGTTATGGTTAGGTTTAGGGTTACCGTTAGGGGTTAACATAGTTTAATTTAGGTTGTTGCGATATGGGGGGCTGGCGGTTTAGGGGGGTTAATAGGTTTATTTAGTAGTAGTGATGTGGGAGGCCAGAAGTTTAGGGGTTAATAACTTTATTTAGTGGCGGCGATGTTGGTGAGCGGCGGAATAGGGGTTAATATTTTCATTATAGTGTGGGCGATGTTAAGGTGCGGGGTAATAGGGGTATTAACTTTAGTATAGTGGCGGCGATATCGGCAGCAGCAGATTAGGGGTTAATAGATTTATTTTGGTGGCGGCGATATAGGGAGTGGCAGATTAGGTGTTAAAAACTTTATGTAGGTGTTGGCGATGTCGGTGGCGGCAGATTAGGGGTGTTTAGACTTGGGGTTAATGTTAGGTTTAAACGTAACTTTTTTTTCCCCATAGACATCAATGGGGTTGCGTTACAGAGCTTTTCATTCCGCGCTTCTATGGGGAAAACGTCAAAGCAGCACTTGCATTTTGTGCGGTATGGAGCTCAATGCAACCATATCACATGCACAAGCCGGCTTTTCAAAAACTTGTAATAGCAGCGATATGGAGGGTGATGTATATATAGAGATTAAAGGAACATTAAACTCAAAATGTAATTTCACATAGAGTGTTTAGGTATCCATAGTGAAAAAAATGTAATATATTCAAATTATTTAGATTAGAGCGGTATTTAACGCTCCCTCTTGAGTGCTAACTCGGCTAGAAGTAAGTTGTTTGCATGTGTCAATTAGGGCTTGTAAGTTTAAAGTAAAATGTTTTCGATTGCGTGCTAACCCGATGCACGTAAAAAGCCGAAGTTAGGATATTGCGCGCGTGTTAACGTATTCAACGGAGCAAAAAAGTGAGAAAAAAACCCACCCTACTCGCATGCAAACCCGATTACATATTCTCAAGTGCACTAACCCAGCATGAAAATATAAATATTTCACATTCCTATGTTCTTCACATAGCAGAATATTTTCTATTTATTTATAAATATAAATATATATATATAAATCACATTTTTGTAAATATTTTATTATATCTTTTCATGTGACAACACTGAAGAAATTACACTTTGCTACAATGTAAACTAGTGAGTGTACAGACTGTATAACAGTGTAAATTTACTGTCCCCTTAAAATAACTCAACACACAGCCATTAATGTCTTAACCGTTGGCAACAAAAGTGAGTACAGCCCTAAGTGGAAATGTCCAAATTAGGCCAAAGTGTCAATATTTTGTGTGGCCACCATTATTTTCCAGCACTGCCTTAACTCTCTCTTAGGCATGGTGTTCACCAGAGCTTTACAGGTTGCCACTGGAGTGCTCTTCCACTCCTCCATGATGACATCACAGAGCTGGTGGATGTTAGAGACCTTGCGCTTCCCCACCTTCCGTTTGAGGATGCCCCACAAATGCTCAATAGGGTTTAGGTCTGGAGACATTCTTGGCCAGTCCATCACCTTTACCCTCAACTTCTTTAGAAAGGCAGTGGTCCTCTTGGAGGTGTGTTTGGGGTCGTTATCATGTTGGAATACTGCTCTGTGGCCCAGTCTCCAAAAGGGAGGGGATCATGCTCTGCTTCACTATGTCACAGTACATGCTGGCATTCATGGTTCCCTCAATGAACTGTAGCTCCCCAGTGCCGGCAGCACTCATGCAGGCCCAGACCACGACACTCCCACCACCATGCTTGACTGTAGGCAAGACACACTTGTCTTTGTACTCCTCACCTAGATGCCGCCACACACGCTTGACACCATCTGAACCAAATAAGTTTATCTTGGTCTTATCGGACCACAGGTCATAATTTCAGTAATCCATGTTCTTAGTCTGCTTGTCTTCAGTAAACTGTTTGCGGGCTTTCTTGTGCATCATCTTTAGAAGAGGCTTCCTTCTGGGGTGACAGTCATGCAGACCAATTTGATGCAGTGTGCGGCGTATGGTCTGAGCACTGACAGGCTGACCACCCACCTTTTCAACCTCTGCAGCAATGCTGGCAGCACTCATATGTCTATATCCCAAAGACAACCTCTGGATATGACGCTGAGCACGTGCACTCAACTTCTTTGGTCGACCATGGTGAGGCCTGTTCTGAGTGGAACCTGTCCTGTGAAACCACTGTATGGTCTTGCCCACCGTGCTGCAGCTCAGTTTCAGGGTCTTGGCAATCTTCTTATAGCCTAGGCCATCTTTATGAAGAGCAACAATTCTTTTTTTCAGATCCTCAGAAAATTATTTGCCATGAGGTGCCATGTTGAACTTCCAGTGACCAATACGGGAGAGTGTTAGAGCGATAACACCAAATTTAAACACACCTGCTCCCCATTCACACCTGAGACATTGTAACACTGAGTCACACGACACCAGGGAGGGAAAATGGCTAATTGGGCCCAATTTGGACATTTCCACTTAGAGGTGTACTCACTTTTGGTTTAGACATTAATGGCTGTGTGTTGGGTTATTTTGAGGGGACAGCACATTTACACTGTTATACAGGCTGTACACTCACTACTTTACATTGTAGCAAAGTGTAATTTCTTCAGGGTTGTCACATGAAAAGATATAATAAAATATTTAGAAAAATGTGAGAGGTGTACTCACTTTTGTGGGATACTGTATATACAGTTGTATGCAAAAGTTTAGGCACCCCTGACAATTTCCATGATTTTCATTTATAAATAATTGGGTGTTTGGATCAGCAATTTCATTTTGATCTATCAAATAACTGGACATAGTAATATTTCAGTAGTGAAATGAGGTTTATTGGATTAACAGAAAATGTGCAATATGCATCAAAACGAAATTAGACAGGTGCATAAATTTGGGCACCCCAACAGAAATATTGCAATACTATTTAGTAGAGCCTCATTTAGCAGAAATAACAGCCTCTACATGTTTCCTATAGCCTGTAATGAGTGTCTGGATTCTGGATGAAGGTACTTTGAACCATTCCTCTTTGCAAAACATCAGTTAGGTTTGATGGTTGCCGAGCATGGACAGCCCGCTTCAAATCACCCCACAGATTTTCAATGATATTCAGGTCTGGGGACTGGAATTGTCATTCCAGAACACTGTACTTGTTCCGCTGCATAAATGCCAAAGTAGATTTTGAGCAGTGTTTTGGGTCGTTGTCTAGTTGAAATATCCAGCTCCGGCGTAACTTCAACTTTTTGAATGATTCCTCAATATTATTCTAAAGTATCTGCTGATATTGAGTGGAATCCATGCGACCCTCAAATTTAACAAGATTCTCAGTACCGGCACTGGCCACACAGCCCCACAGCATGATGGAACATCAACCAAATTTTACTGTGGCTAGCAAGTGTTTGTCTTGGAATGCTGTGTTCTTTTGCTGCCATGCATAACGCCCCTTGTTATGACCAAATAACTCAATCTTTGTTTCATCAGTCCACAGCACCTTCTTCCAAAATGAAGCTGGCTTGTCCAAATGTGCGTTTGCATACCTCAATGGACTCTATTTGTGGCGTGTGTGCAGAAAAGACTTCTTCCGCATCACTCTCCCATACGCTGAATTGTTGAACGATGCACAGTGACACCATCTGCAGCAAGGTGATGTTGTAGGTCTTTGGAGGTGGTCTATGGGCTGTTTTTGACCGTTCTCACCATCCTTTGCCTTTGCCTATCCGATACTTTACTTCTGGCCTTAACAAGAACTATACCTGTGGTCTTCCATTTCCTCACTATGTTCCTCACAGTGGACACTGACAGCTTAAATCTCTGTGATAGCTTTTTGTAGCCTTCCCCTAAACCATAATGTTGAACAATCTTTGTTTTCAGGTCATTTGAGAGTTGTTTTGAGGCCCCTATGTTGCCACTCTTTAGAGGGGAGTCAAACAGAACAACAACTTACAATTGGCCACCTTAAATACCTTTTCTCATGATTGGATGCACCTGTCTATGAAGTTCAAGGCTTAATGGGCTCACAAAACCAATTGTGTCTTCCAATTAATCAGTGCTAGGTAGTTACAGGTATTCAAATCAACAAAATGACAAGGGTGCCCAAATTTATGCACCTGTCTAATTTCATTTTGATGCATATTGCACATTTTCTGTTAATCCAATAAACCTTATTTCACTACTGAAATATTACTGTGTCCTTCAGTTATTTGATAGATCAAAATGAAATTGCTGATCCAAACACCCAATATATATATATATATATATATATATATATATATAGATATATATATATAGATATATATATACATATATATATATATATATATACATACCGTGAGGGAAAAAATTATTTGATCCTCTGCTGATTTTGTACATTTGCCCACCCGACAAAGAAATAATCAGTCTATAATTTTAATGGTAGGTTTATTTGAACAGCGAGAGACCGAATAACAAAACAAAAAATCCAGAAAAACGCATTTCAAAAAAGTTATAAATTGATTTGTATTTTAATGAGTGAAATAAGTATTTGACCCCTTTGTAAAATATGACTTAGTACTTGGTGGCAAACCCCTTGTTGGCAATCACAGAGGTCAAATGTCTCTTGTAGTTGGCCACCAAGTTTGCACACATCTAGGGATTTAGTCTTTGCAGATCCTTTCCAAGTCATTAAGATTTTGAAGCTGACGTTTGGCAACTCGAACCTTCAGCTCCCTCCACAGATTTTCTATGGGACTTAGGTCAGGAGACTGGCTAGGCCACTCCAGGACCTTAATGTGCTTCTTCTCAAGCCACTCCTTTGCTGCCTTGGCCGTGTGTTTTGGGTCATTGTAATGCTGGAATACCCATCTACGACCCATTTTCAATGCCTTGGCTGAGGGAAGGAGGTTCTCACCAAAGAATTGACGGTATATGGCCCGTCCAATGTCCCTTTGATGCAGTGAAGTTGTACTGTCCTCTTAGAACCCCCCCCCCAAGCATAATGTTTCGACCTCCATGTTTGACGGTGGAGAGGGTATTCTTGGGGTCATAGGCAGCATTCCTCCTCCAAACACGGCGAGTTGAGTTGATGCCAAAGAGCTTAAATTTGGTCTCATCTGACCACAACACTTTCACCCAGTTCGCGTCAGAATTATTCAGATGTTCATTGGCAAACTTCAAACGGGCCTGTACATGTGCTTTTTTCTTTAGCAGGGGGACCTTGCGGGCACTGCATGATTTCAGTCCTTCATGGCGAAGTGTGTTACTAATTGTTTTCTTAGTGACTATGGTCCCAGCTGTATTGAGATCATTGACAAGATCCTCCCGTGTAGTTTTGGGCTGATTCCTCACTGTTCTCATGATCATTAAAACTCCACGAGGTGAGATCTTCAGACTGAGAGAGATTGACAGTTATTTTGTGTTTCTTACATTTGAGAATAATCGCACCAATTGTTGTCATCTTCTCACCAAACTGCTTGGTAATGGTCTTGTAGCCCATACCAGCCTTGTATAGGACTACAATCGTGTCCCTGACATCCTTGGACAGCTCTTTGGTCTTGACCATGGTGCAGAGTTTGGAATCTGATTGATTGATTGCTTCTGTGGACAGGTGTCTTTTATACAGGTAACAAGCTCAGATTAGGAACACTCCCTTTAAGAGAGTGCTCCTAATCTCAGCTTGTTTCCTGTATAAAAGACACCTGGGAGCCAGAAAACTTGCTGATTGATAGGGGATCAAATACTTATTTCACTCATTAAAATGCAAATCAATTTATAACTTTTTTGAAATGCGTTTTTCTGGATTTTTGTTGTTGTTATTCTGTCTCTCACTGTTCAAATAAAACAACAAATAAATCAGTGCGCCAACAATGGTGTGAAGAAAACTTCAAACTCAGAACAAAGGTATATACTAGTTATATAGATGGCCTCAATAAATCAATATAAATATGGTGCACAAAAAATATTAAATAATAATGAACTCTAAATTCACAAAATAATTCTGGAACAAACATACATAATCATATTATAGTGCTGAGTCAATAAACTCAAAATGATAGCAATGATAATTACAAAACAGGTCAATGTCCAAACTGTCCAAGATTGTGGCTGTTCAAATAAACCTACCATTAAAATGATATACTGATTATTTCTTGGTCAGTGGGCAAACATACAAAATCAGCAGGGGATCAAATAGATTTTTTGTGCACAAGTGATATATAATCTCTGTGCTAACGCGTTGCATTAATCCTTCACCTGAGCTACAGGTATCCCACAGAAGAGCGGTAGAGTAAGAGGAGCAACATCCAGAGAAACTACTACAACAGAAATGTGGACAAAGAGAAACCCGTAGGACATACATGCTGCATAAACACTCCAGGACTGGCGATCTCACGAGTGGAAGAATAATACCACTTACTAATCTGCAATTAAGGGTAGCCAAAAAGCCCTACAAATAAACCAACAAACAAACCAACAGTTTAAGGAGTAAACGGAGTGCGGATGCTTTGAAAGATACCCACAAAAGAAGAAACATAAGTGATCATTTACAAACTCCATCTGGAGTACGGACTCCTTGAAACGGATATGGGAATCGAAAACCATCAGGGCTTAGGGTGGATTTGAAGCTTGCAAAATCCGCTAAAAGGTGAAGTTATCCATTCACAAACCTACTTAACAGGTTCAGCAACCGGAAGGAAAATTATCTGAGAGGAGGGTGGATTTAAAAACCCAGAATAACCCTCAGTACTACATCCAGGAGATTAGAACGCTCCTCCACTACCATAGACATACCTAGTGGAAAACAAGGTTAGATAGACATGCCTGCTAACTTTTCTCCTATACACAAAGGCTCCCAGTAGCCATACAGCTATTGATATACTAAAGGCTACAGCCTTATCTTTACATACTGTATATTTATCCTTTTTTCACATGAACCCTTTTTTTATATGAACTTTGTAATCGCTCGGGATAAGACAAATATTGCATTTTACCACTGCTAAAGATTTTTTTAGTTTAAGTTTTGATGTTTAAAACCAATCTTTAATTTTAAATTGAACTAGTATCGTTTATGATGTATGTATAAGAGTATAACAAGGTTGGCCAACCTACCAGACTCATTTTATTATATATTTTTTTAGCAACAAATTTGTATAATACTAGTCTCTTTTATACATAAATAATATATATTATCTTATGTGGAAAAAAACAAGAAATATACGCAATCCCTACTAAGAGCAAATATAATCAATAAAATTATTTGCTTTTTAAGTAACATACTGTGTCACGTATAATTCTTCCTCTATGTCCATTGGGTATTAGCTTATCTAGCGCTCTTTTTCTATAAATCTCTTTCCATCAAATAGACTTTTCCCTCACTGTATAAATGATGGTATATAGGTAAAATATATATCTATACCTATTATATATACTGTATAGATGATTATATATAGGTATAGATATATACAGATATATATAGGGTCATCTATTTATAAATACATATAACATATCCTGCTTTGTGCAGAACATTGGAATATTAAATATTTACAGTAACTACATAGCTAAAACCTTTATTTAATATGAATATTGCATAAATAGGTTTCTACCTGTTTTATCTACTTGCCTGCAAAGTCTATATAAATATGTCTATATATAATACATATATACACATAAATACATTTGTACACATATATTAAACATATACAGGGAGTGCAGAATTATTAGGCAAGTTGTATTTTTGAGGATTGATTTTATTATTGAACAACAACCATGTTCTCAATGAACCCAAAAAACTCATTAATATCAAAGCTGAATAGTTTTGGAAGTAGTTTTTAGTTTGTTTTTAGTTATAGCTATTTTAGGGGGATATCTGTGTGTGCAGGTGACTATTACTGTGCATAATTATTAGGCAACTTAACAAAAAACAAATATATACCCATTTCAATTATTTATTTTTTACCAGTGAAACCAATATAACATCTCAACATTCACAAATATACATTTCTGACATTCAAAAACAAAACAAAAACAAATCAGTGACCAATATAGCCACCTTTCTTTGCAAGGACACTCAAAAGCCTGCCATCCATGGATTCTGTCAGTGTTTTGATATGTTCACCATCAACATTGCGTGCAGCAGCAACCACAGCCTCCCAGACACTGTTCAGAGAGGTGTACTGTTTTCCCTCCTTGTAAATCTCACATTTGATGATGGACCACAGGTTCTCAATGGGGTTCAGATCAGGTGAACAAGGAGGCCATGTCATTAGATTTTCTTCTTTTATACCCTTTCTTGCCAGCCACGCTGTGGAGTACTTGGACGCGTGTGATGGAGCATTGTCCTGCATGAAAATCATGTTTTTCTTGAAGGATGCAGACTTCTTCCTGTACCACTGCTTGAAGAAGGTGTCTTCCAGAAACTGGCAGTAGGACTGGGAGTTGAGCTTGACTCCATCCTCAACCCGAAAAGGCCCCACAAGCTCATCTTTGATGATACCAGCCCAAACCAGTACTCCACCTACACCTTGCTGGCGTCTGAGTCAGACTGGAGCTCTCTGCCCTTTACCAATCCAGCCACGGGCCCATCCATCTGGCCCATCAAGACTCACTCTCATTTCATCAGTCCATAAAACCTTAGAAAAATCAGTCTTGAGATATTTCTTGGCCCAGTCTTGACATTTCAGCTTGTGTGTCTTGTTCAGTGGTGGTCGTCTTTCAGCCTTTCTTACCTTGGCCATGTCTCTGAGTATTGCACACCTTGTGCTTTTGGGCACTCCAGTGATGTTGCAGCTCTGAAATATGGCCAAACTGGTGGCAAGTGGCATCTTGGCAGCTGCACGCTTGACTTTTCTCAGTTCATGGGCAGTTATTTTGCATCTTGGTTTTTCCACACGCTTCTTGCGACCCTGTTGACTATTTTGAATGAAACGCTTGATTGTTCGATGATCACGCTTCAGAAGCTTTGCAATTTTAAGAGTGCTGCATCCCTCTGCAAGATATCTCACTATTTTTGACTTTTCTGAGCCTGTCAAGTCCTTCTTTTGACCCATTTTGCCAAAGGAAAGGAAGTTGCCTAATAATTATGCACACCTGATATAGGGTGTTGATGTCATTAGACCACACCCCTTCTCATTACAGAGATGCATATCACCTAATATGCTTAATTGGTAGTAGGCTTTCGAGCCTATACAGCTTGGAGTAAGACAACATGCATAAAGAGGATGATGTGGTCAAAATACTCATTTGCCTAATAATTCTGCACTCCCTGTATATACAGGTATATATATATATATATATATATATATATATATATACATATACATACAGTATATATATATATATATATATATATATATATATACACATTATATATATATACATATATACAGACATATATATGTATGTATGTATCTCAATGTTAAAGCCCTTTGCCTTTTTTTCTCTATCACATGAGACCTCATATCTTTACGCCCTTATAACTTTTTTGTGCAAATTTATTTTTTAACAATTTTTATTAGGCAGTGGTATTATGAGTGTAACTGTACTTTTAATGTATTTTTGATGTGTTTTGTGATTTTTTGTTTTGCACAGTTAACCAGAGTTTTGAGGATGTGGTAAGCATTCTAGTGCAAATCGCAATTGCGCTCATGTGTCTGTGTTTACTTTCAACTTGTAATGAGCACTAAAGCCAACGTGTGCCCCTGCGATAAAACCTTTCTCGCTCGCGGATAAGTGTTAGCATGCCACTCGTAATCTGGCCCTTAGTTTGCATGCTATTTTTTTTTTTTTGCAATTTAAATATAAATAAAATTACGGCTAGATTACGAGTTTTTCGTTATGAGCTGTGCGGTGCTAACGAGCAGTTTTGTCTCATCGCTCACTTACCTGCAGCGCTGGTATTACAGGTTTTTACAAACCCGGCTTTAAAAGGCAAGAAGTGAGCGTTGAGCAAAATTTAGCTCCTTACCGCACTCCAAATACCAGCGCTGCTTAAGTCAGCGGTGAGCTGGTCGTATGTGCTTGTGCGCGATTTCCCCATAGGAATCAACAGGGAGAGACGGCTGAAAAAAAGTCTAACACCTGCCAAAAAGCAGCATAAAACTCAGTAACGCAGCCCCATTGATTCCTATGGGGAAACACATTTTATGTTTACACCTAACACCCTAATATGAACCCCTAATCTTACACTTATTAACCCCTAATCTTCCGCCCCTGACATCGCCGACACCTACATTATTCCTATTAACCCCTAATCTGCCGCTCCAGACACCGCCACCACTTACATTATACTTATGGACTCCTAATCTGCTGCCCCCAACATCGCCGACACCTACATTATATTTATTAACCCCTAATCTCCCTCCCCCAATCTCGCCGCAGCCTAACTACACTTATTAACCCCTAATCTCCCTCCCCCAATGTCACCGCCACTATAATAAACATATTAACACCTAAACCACCGCACTCCCACCTCGCAAACATTAGTTAAATATTATTAACCCCTAATCTGCCATCCCTAACATCGCTGCCACCTACCTACATTTATTAACTCCTAATCTGCCGCCCCCAACGTTGCCGCCGCTATACTAAATGTATTAACCCCTAAACCTAAGTCTAACCCTAACACCCCCTAACTTAAATATAATTTAAATAAATCTAAATAAAAATTAATATTATTACCTAAATAATTCCTATTTAAAACTAAATACTTACCTATAAAATAAGCCCTGAGCTAGCCACAATATAACTAATAGTTACATTGTAGCTATCTTAGGGTTTATTTTTATTTTACAGTCAAGTTTGTATTTATGTTAACTAGGTACAATAGTTATTGAATAGTTATTAACTATTTAATAACTACCTAGCTAAAATAAATACAAAAGTACCTGTAAAATAAAACCTAACCTAAGTTACAATAACACCTAACCTAACCCTACAATTAAATAAATTAACTAAATTACAAACAATTAATTAAATTAAATTAGCTAAAGTACAAACCCCCCCCACTAAATTACAGAAAATAATAAACAAATTAAAAGATATTGAAACTAATTACACCTAATCTAATAGCCCTATCAAAATAAAAAAAGCCCCCCCAAAATAAAAAAAACCCTAGCCTAAACTAAACTATCAATAGCCGTTAAAAGGGCATTTTGCGGGGCATTGCCTCAAAGAAATTAGCTCTTTTACCTGTAACAAAAAATACAAACAACCCCCCCAACAGTAAAACCCACCACCCACACAACCAACCCCCAAATAAAATACTATCTAAAAAAACCTAAGCTCCCCATTGCCCTGAAAAGGGCACTTGGATGGGCATTGCCCTTAAAAGGGCATTTAGCTCTATTGCAGGCCCAAACCCTAACCTAAAGATAAAACCCACCCAATACACCCTTAAAAAAAACTAACACTAACCCCCTGAAGATCGACTTACAGTTCTGAAGACCGGACATCCATCCTCAAGGAAGCGGCAGAAGTCTTCATCCAAGCCGGGCTAAAGTCCTCAACTAAGCCGGGAGAAGTCTTCATCCAAACCAGGCGAAGTGGTCCTTCAGACGGGCAGAAGTCTTCATCCAGACGGCATCTTCTATCTTCATCCATTGGAACAGCCAATAGAATGCGAGCTCAATCCTATTGGCTGATTGGATTAGCCAATAGGATTGAACTTCAATCCTATTGGCTGATTGCATCAGCCAATAGGATTTTTTCTACCTTAATTCCGATTGGCTAATAGAATTCTATCAGCCAATCGGAATCTAAGCGACGCCATCTTGGATGACGTCACTTAAAGGTACCTTCATTCAGTAAGAAGACTCCGGATGAAGAGGATGCTCCGCGTCGGATGTCTTGAAGATGGAGCCGCTCCACGTCAGATAGATGAAGATAGAAGATGCTGTCTGGATGAAGACTTCTGCCCATCTGGAGGACCACTTCGCCCGGCTTGGATGAAGACTTCTCCCGGCTTCGTTGAGGACTTCGGCCTGGCTTGGATGAAGACTTATGCCGCTTCCTTGAGGATGGATGTCCGGTCTTCAGAACTGTAAGTCGATCTTCAGGGGGTTAGTGTTAGGTTTTTTTAAGGGTGTATTGGGTGGGTTTTATTTTTAGGTTAGGGTTTGGGCCTGCAATAGAGCTAACTGCCCCTTTAAGGGCAATGCCCATCCTAATGCCATTTTCAGGGCAATGGGGATCTTAAGTTTTTTTAGATAGTATGTTATTTGGGGGGTTTGTTGTGTGGGTGGTGGGTTTTACTGTTGGGGGGTTGTTTGTATTTTTTTTTACAGGTAAAAGAGCTGATTTCTTTGGGGCAATGCCCCGCAAAAGGCCCTTTTAAGGGCTATTGATAGTTTAGTTTAGGCTAGGGTTTTTTTATTTTGGGGGGGCTTTTTTTTATTTTGATAGGGCTATTAGATTAGGTGTAATTAGTTTAAATATCTTGTAATTTGTTTATTATTTTCTGTAATTTAGTGTGTTTTTTTGTTGAACTTTAGCTAATTTAATTGAATTAATTATTTTTAATTTAGTTAATTTATTAAATGGTAGGGTTAGGTTAGGTGTTATTGTAACTTAGGTTAGGTTTTATCTTACAGGTACTTTTGTATTTATTTTAGCTAGGTAGTTATTTATTAGTTAATAACTATTTAATAACTATTGTACCTAGTTAAAATAAATACAAACTTGCCTGTAAAATAAAAATAAACCCTAAGATAGATACAATGTAACTATTCGTTATATTTTATCTAGCTTCTGTTTTATTTTATAGGTAAGTATTTAGTTTTAAATAGGAATTATTTAGGTAATAATATTCATTTTTATTTAGATGTATTTAAATTATATTTAAGTTAGGGGGTGTTAGAGTTAGACTTAGGTTTAGGGTTTAATACATTTGGTATAGTGGCGGCGACGTTGGGGGCGGCAGATTAGGGGTTAATAAATGTAGGTAGGTGGTGGCAATGTTAGGAATGGCAGATCAGGGGTTAAAAATATTTAACTAATGTTTACGAGGCGGGAGCGCGGCGGTTTAGGGGTTTAATATGTTTATTATAGTGGCAGCGATGTCCGGAGCGGCAGATTAGGGGTCAATAATTTTATTATAGTGTTTGCGATGCGGGGGGGCCTCGGTTTAGGGATTAATAGGTAGTTTATGGGTGTTAGTGTACTTTTTAGCACTTTAGTTATGTGTTTTATGTTACGGCGTTGTACCATAAAACTCATAACTACTGACTTTTAAATGCGTTAGAACTCTTGACGGTGTACCGCTCACTTTTTGGCCTCCCAGGACAGACTCGTAATACCGGCGCTATGGAAGTCCCATAGAAAAAAGACTTTACGAAGTTTACGTAAGTCATTTTGCGGTAAGGCCAAAAAAGTGTGCGGTGACCCTAAACATCCAAGACTCGTAATACCAGCGGGCGTAAAAAAGCAGCGTTAGGACCTCTTAACGCTGCTTTTTTACCCTAATGCATCAGTCTGCTTTTTTTTTTTTTCCTGTGTAATCTAATTACAGTTGCCTGCCTGCCAGAGTGTGTGTCAGGCTCACAGCGTATACTGTGCCCACTTGCCCAGTGCCACCACTCATATCTTGTGTAATAGTAGTGTACATTTAAAAAAAACAACACTTTTTTGACTGTGAAATAATAGCACACAGCTGCCAGTACCTAAGATGGCCGCCAATAAGGCAGATGGGGAGGGTTAGAGAGCTGTTTTGGGGGGGATCAGGGAGGTTGGGGGCTAAGGGGGGATGCTACACCACAGCATATGTAAAATATGCTAAAATAAAAAATAAATAAAAAACCTTTTATTTTAGTACTGGCAGACTTTCTGCCAGTACTTAAGATGGCGGGGACAATTGTGGGGTGGGGGAGGGAAGGGAGCTGTTTGGGAGGGATCAGTGGGTCTGATGTGTCAGGTGGGAAGCTGATCTCTACACTAAAGCTAAAATTAACCCTGCAAACTCCCTACAAACTACCTAATTAACCCCTTCACTGCTAGCCATAATACACGTGTGATGCGCAGCAGCATTTAGCGGCCTTCTAATTACCAGAAAGCAACGCCAAAGTCATATATGTCTGCTATTTCTGAAAAAGGGGATCCCAGAGGAGCATTTACAACCATTTGTGCCATAATTGCACAAGTTGTTTGTAAATAATTTCAGTGAGAAACCTAAAATTGCGAAAAAATTTAAGTTTTTTTTAAATTTGATCGCATTTGGCAGTGAAATGGTGGCATTAAATATACCAAAGTGGGCCTAGATCAATACTTTGGGTTGTCTACTACACTACACTTAAGCTAAAATTAACTCTACAAGCTGCTACATGCTCCCTAATTAACCCCTTCACTGCTGGGCATAAAACACGTGTGGTGCGCAGTGGCATTTAGCAGCCTTCTAATTACCAAAAAGCAACGCCAAAGCCATATAAGTCTGCTATTTCTGAACAAAGGGGATCCCAGAGAAGCATTTACAACCATTTATGCCATAATTGCATAAGTTGTTTGTAAATAATTTCTGTGAGAAACCTACAGTTTGTGAAAAAGTGAACAATTTTTTTTTATTTGATCGTATTTGGCAGTGAAATGGTGGCATGAAATATACCAAAATGGGCCTAGATCAATACTTTGGGTTGTCTACTACACTACACTTAAGCTAAAATTAACTCTACAAGCTGCCTACATGCTCCCTAATTAACCCCTTCACTGCTGGGCATAAAACACGTGTGGTGCGCAGTGGCATTTAGCAGCCTTCTAATTACCAAAAAGCAACGCCAAAGCCATATAAGTCTGCTATTTCTGAACAAAGGGGATCCCAGAGAAGCATTTACAACCATTTATGCCATAACTGCATAAGTTGTTTGTAAATAATTTCTGTGAGAAACCTAAAGTTTGTGAAAAAGTGAACAATTTTTTTTTATTTGATCGCATTTGGCGGTGAAATGGTGGCATGAAATATACCAAAATGGGCCTAGATCAATACTTTGGGTTGTCTACTACACTACACTTAAGCTAAAATGAACTCTACAAGCTGCCTACATGCTCCCTAATTAACCCTTTCACTGCAGCAGCCTTCTAATTACCTAAAAGCAACACCAGAGCCATATAAGTCTGCTAAAATGGCATGTCTGGCACACAGTGTTGGGGCAAGGGTCCATCTGACCACTGATACCTGGTCTGCAAAGCATGGTCAGGGCAGGTATATTACCTACACTGCGCACTGTGATGCGGGCGTAACCCTTATACTACCTGATCGATACAACATCATACCTAATGTTTTAAAGCACGTTATTCCAAACAATTTAGGAATGTTAGGTGATTTATGCCCTTTATGGATTAAAACCAGACTCTGCATCAACTATGTAATTTTCCATGGGAGTTTTGCCATGAGTCCCCCTCCGGCATGCCACAGTCCAGGTGTTAGTCCCCTTGAAACAACTTTTCCATCACTATTGTGGACAGAAAGAGTCCCTGTGGGTTTTAAAATTCGCCTGCCTATTGAAGTCTATGGCGGTTCTCCTGGTTCGCCGTTCACGAACTTTTGCGGAAGTTCGCGTTCGCCGTTCGCGAACCCAAATTTTTAGGTTCGCGACATCACTACTGAGAAACGAGGAATAACTGTGAAGATTTTGCTTCCAAATAATACTAAAAGAAATAGTAACAGCTTTGTTCCGTGCACTTTGATATCTTGCGCAAATTCCCAAACTTGATAGATACAGTAATGGGTTTATCTTGTGTTTTCTGACAAAAGTTGAACATTTACCCATAGTTGGAAATATAAGTGTTTATGTGCTTTAATGTCTTTTGTATATGTGTTATTTTAATTTGTAAATTTGCAATAATTTGATTAACCACTATACAACAACATTATCAGTGTATTGTATGAATTAGCCAACTCTCTATGCTTTAAATATTTTTCAGATGTTTCTTTGTTTTTGATAGCGGCTAATGAATGAATATACGAACTGCAATTTCCAAACCCCACTCACACTGTGCGTACTGTGATTTCCAAACCTCACACTGTACACTCTCTCTTTGCTGCATTTCTATAACTGTAAGAAGATCATGGTTTTAAACAAACAAAACTGAATGGCAAATACTTAACTCCTGATTGCAAAAGAACAAAATTAGAAAATAAAAATAAATTGAAAAATTGTGGAAAAATGAATCTGAATCACGAAAGAAATATTTGAGGTTTCATATCCCTTTAAGAGCGTGACTGATTAACAGCATTTATGAATGTTGCGGTTGCAATTTATTTTTTCTCACATTTCCTGTTTTCCTTTAAACTTCAACAATGTTAAAAAGGTTTTGAGAATTTTGTCCTTTCAAACTTTATAAGTAACATTCAATACAGCTATAGTCATTCAACAGGCCAAGCAACAAACAACAAAAAACAAAACTCTACCATGTTCTTAATTATATATTTGACATAATAAATAAAAAAACAATATTAAATATAAGAAATAGATAAGAATAATTAAGTAAAAAGACAAAAATACAGAATTTGTTTAACCCCTTAACGACAGGGTACATCCTACAGAAAGCGGTCGTTAATGACCAAGGACGTACTCTGTACGTTGTTAGTGTTTTCAAGCGGTGGAAGCGATCCTTCCAGCCGTTTTCATGTTATTGCAGTGAAGCCTAGATATAAAGGCATCCTGCGATAACATTTTTTAGCCATCCGATGCAAGGAGAGCCACTCTGTGGCCCTCTCTGCATCGGCCAACGATGGTCACAATCGTTGGTGGGTGGGAGCCGTTGCAGGGAGGCGGGTGGGCGGCCATCGATGGGTGATGTGCATCAGAGAGGGACGGTATCAAGTGCGGGGGCCCTGGGAGCATGCACGTGGGCGGCGTGAGCACAGGGGCGGGAGTGGGTGGGAACTTGGGCTTAGAAATAAACAAAGAATTTATTAGGGGGCGCTAAACTATAGGGATATGAACAATCTTCTTTTAATATATAGGGTGAAAAGAATGGTGAATCTCTTTATATGAATATCTTTGGACTTGATTTTTTATAGAGATTTTTATTTAATATGGTAGTAGTATCAAATGTTATTGTTACACTCTCTTGTGCTTTTCTTTAAAAACATGAAGATAGATATTGGTTTAAATGTGTCAATGATATTGTCAATAATATTTTTTGACAAATCCTAAACTTATGTATTGCAGTTTTGTTATACATTAAACCACTCCTGAGCTTCTAATATGGACAAAGGAATGCATACATCAGAGAAAAATTATTTTAAAATTGCTTTTACTTATATAAAAACCACTTGAATAAAAGACATACAGTTTAATGTACCTAAGACTAAAGTATATAAAAGCAAAAAAATAAACAGATAAATAAAATATACTATACTATAAATAAGATCTGTTGTCAGAAATACAATATGCAATGAATTGACTTTTAAGCAGGTATTTTCCGTATCTTACTGTAATAGGAAAATATATTTTCTGTGTATATTACATGGGCTTAGATCAATACTTTGGGTTGTCTTCTAAAAAAAAAATATATACATGTTAAGGGATATTCAGGGATTCCTGTGTTCCAATGTAACTATCGCTAATTTAAAAAAAAGTGGTTTGGAAATAGCAAAGTGCTACTTGTATTTATTGCCCTATGACTTACAAAAAAAGCAAAGACCATGTAAACATTGGGTATTTCTAAACTCGACAAAATTTAGAAACTATTTACTATGGTTGTTTTATGGTGGTTGTACATTTGTAACAGATTTTGGGGGTCAAAGTTAGAAAAAGTGTGTTTTTTTTCCATTTTTTCATCATATTTTATAAAAAAAAAAATATAGTAAATTATAAGATATGATGAAAATAATGGTATCTTCGAAAGTCCATGTAATGGCGAGAAAAATGGTATATAATATGTGTGGGTAAAGTAAATGAGTAAGAGGAAAATTACAGCGAAACACAAACACCACAGAAATGTAAAAATATCCCTGGTCCCAAACGGTCAGAAAATTTAAAAGTGCTGTGGTCCCTAAGGGGTTAAAGGATTGAAATAGTCAAAAAAACTAAATTTATGCTTACCTGATAAATTTATTTATTTATTGACATGGTGAGTCCACGGATCATCATAATTACTGTTGGGAATATCACTCCTGGCCAGCAGGAGGAGGCAAAGAGCACCACAACAAAGCTGATAAATATAACTTCCCTACCCACAAACCCCAGTCACTCGACCAAAGGGAAAGGAGAAAGGAAGTAACATAAGGTGCAGAGGTGCCTGAGGTTTATAGAAAATAAACTGTCGGAAAAATACAGGGCGGGCCGTGGATAAATTTATCAGGTAAGCATAAATTTTCTAATGACACGGTGAGTCCACGGATCATCATTATTACTGTTGGGAATCAATACCCAAGCTAGAGGACACAGATGATAAGGGAGGGACAGGTAAACTAAACAAAAGGCACCACTGCTTGAAGAACCTTTCTCCCAAAAGGCACCTTAGCCGAGGCAAAAGAATAACACTTAAAGATTCTTAGATAAAGAATGCAAGGTGATTAAGTTGCAGCCTTGCAACTCTGTTCCACAGAAGCTTAAATATGGAAAGCCCAAGAAAAAGAGACAGCCCTCATGGAATGAGCTGTGATTTACTCAGGTGTTTGCTGTCCAGCAAACTCAAAGGCCAAACGAAAAACCCTCTTCAGCCAAAAGGAAAGCAAAGTAGCCATAGCTTTCTGACCCTTGCGTCTTCCAGAAAAAAACAACAAACAAGGCAGAAGACTGACGAAAGTCCTTAGATGTCTGAAGATAGAATTTCAGCGCACGATCAACCCTTAAGATATGCAATAAACAAAGAAGGAACAACAATTTCCTGATTAATATTATTGAAAAAAACAACTTTAGGCAGGAAATCCAACTAAGTACGCAAAACCACCTTATCAGAAATAAAAATAGATAAGGGGAATCGCACTGTATAGCCGAGAGTTCCAAAACTCTCCTAGCAGAGAAATCAATAACAAGAAACAAAACCTTCCAAGATATCCAAAGGAATGCGTAGACTCAAATGGAGCCTGCTGTAAAAATTTAAAAATAAGATTAAGACTCCAGGGAGGAGCAACTGGTTTAAAAACAGGCCGGATCCTAACCAAGGCCTGACAAAAAGATTGCACGTCTGGCACATCCGCAGTGCAACAAAATAGGCAATGCCGAAATCTGAATCATCAGAATACTAGCCGACAAACCCTTCCCCAGACAGTCCTGGAGAAAAAACTAAATCCTAGGAATCCAGACTCTACTCCACGAGTATCCCTTGGATTCACACCAATACAAATATTTACGCCAATCTTAAGGAAAATCCTACGAGTCACAGGCTTACGAGCCTGGAAAAGGTCTTAATTACCAATAAAGAAAATACACGCTTAGATAAAAATAAGCGTTCAATCCCCAAGCAGTCAGCTTCAGAGAAAACAAAATTTAGATGGAAGAAGGGACCCTGAAAAAGAAGGTCCTTCCTCAGTGGAAGTCTCCAAGGTGGAAAGAAAGACATTTGTTACACATCTACATCCACCAAAAACACCCATGCTAAATAGTTTCTAAATTTTGTCCTGAGTTTAGAAATACCCAATGTTTACATGTTCTTTGCTTTTTTTGCAAGTTATAGAGCATAAAGTACAAGTAGCACTATGCTATTTCCAAACCATTTTTGTTTCAAAATTAGCAATAGTTATCCCTGAATATCCCTTGACATGTATATATTTTTTTTAGTAGACAACTTAAAGTATTGATCTAGGCCCATTTTGGTAAATTTCATGCCACCATTTCACCGCCAAATGCGATCAAATAAAAAAAAATTGTTCACGTTTTCACAAACTTTAGGTTTCTCACTGAAATTATTTACAAACAGCTTGTGCAATTATGGCATAAATGGTTGTAAATGCTTCTCTGGGATCCCTTTGTTCAGAAATAGCAGACATATATGGCTTTGGGCTTGCTTTTTGGTAATTAGAAGTCCATTGGCGGTGCCTAACATCGCCCCCACCTACCTACATTTATTAACCCCTAATCTTCCGCCCCCAACGTCGCCGCCACTATACTAAAGTTATTAACCCCTAACCCTAATTCTAATCCTAACCCTAACACCCACTAACTTTAATGTAATTAAAATAAATCTAAATAAAACCTACGATTAATAACTAAATAATTCCTATTTAAAACTAAATACTTACCTATAAAATAAACCCTAAGCTAGCTACAATATAACTAATAGTTACATTGTATCTATCTTAGGTTTTATTTTTCTTTCACAGCTAAGTTTGTATTATTTTTTTATTTTTTTATTGGGTTCTTTAATTAGGTTCTGTCAAACAGTGTTACAAAGATAAGATGCACAAGTTTGTATTTATTTTAACTAGGTAGACTACCTAGCTAAAATAAATACAAATTTACCTGTAAAATAAAACCTAACCTGAGTTACACTAACACCTAACCTTACACTAAAATTAAATCAATTACATTTATTAAATACAATTAACTAAATTACAAAAACAAACACTAAATTACACAAAATAAAAAAGAAATTATCAAATATTTAAACTAATTACACCTAATCTAATAGCCCTATCAAAATAAAAAAAGCCCCCCAAAATAAAAAAAACCCTAGCCTAAACTAAACTGCCTTAAAAGGGCCTTTTGCGGGGCATTGCCCCAAAGAAATCAGCTCTTTTACCTGTAAAAAAAAATGCAAACAACCCCCCAATAGTAAAACCCACCACCCACACAACCAAACCCCCCAAATAAAATCCTAACTAAAAAAAACTAAGCTCCCCATTGCCCTGAAAAGGGCATTTGGATGGGCATTGCCCTTAAAAGGGCATTTAGCTCGTTTTCGTCCAAATCCTAAGCTAAAAATAAAACCCACCCAATAAAACCTTAAAAAAAAACTAACACTAACCCCTGAAGATCCACTTTTCACAAACTTTAGGTTTCTCACTGAAATTATTTACAAACAGCTTATGCAATCACGGCATAAATGGTTGTAAAAGCTTCTCTGGGATCGTCTTTGTTCATAAATAGCAGACATATATGGCTTTGCCATTGCTTTTTGGTAAATAGAAGGCAGCTAATTGCAGCTGAGCACCACACATTTATTATTCCCAGCAGTGAAGGGGTTAATTAGATAGCTTGTAAGGTTAATTTTAGCTTTAGTGTAGAGATCAACTTCTCAACTGAAACTTCACACCACCTGATCCCTCCCTGATTCCTCTTAAACAGCTCTCTTCCCTCCCCCACCCCCCACTGATCACCCCATCTTAAGTACTGGCAGACAGTCTGTCAGTATGAAGTTTTAGACTTTTTTTTTTAAATTATTTTTTATTATTAATATTTTCTTAAGTGTAGAATTACCCTTTTACCTTCCCACCTCCCTGATCCCTCCCAAAAAGCTCTCTAACCCTCCCCCTCTAACTAGATCCGCCATCTTAGGTACTGGCAGCTGCCAGCCAGTACCCAGTTTTCCAAAATTCAGCAAATTTTATTTAGTAAAAAAAAAAAACGCACATTTTGTTCTGTAGTGTAGCTGCCCCCCACCTCATTTACCCCCCTCCTAGATTGCTTTCCCACACTCTAATCCCACCTCCACTGTATGATTCCCCCTCTCCCTCCTCCTCCTTCCCCTTTCCTGCCGCTCTGATAGATTGTTTTTTCTGTAGGGTTGAGGTCCCACACTTCCGTCCCCCTCCAGCGATGGGCCGCACCCCTGCCGCCCTCCTTACCCTCCCACACCACCGATTGGCACCACAGCTGCCCATGGCAGAAAGGGACACAGAGTGGCCCTCTCTACATTGGTAACTCTGCAACTCTATTTCTGCACTGCCCCACTTGTGGGGCATGCAGAAATAGTGCAGTATCAGGGTACAGTGCTGGTCATTAAGGGGTTAAAGGGACACTAAACCCAAAAATTTTCTTTCATGATTTAGATAGAGAACACAATTTTAAACAACATTGCAATTTACTTCTATAATCTGATTTGCTTAATTCTATATCTTGATAGCAATGCACATTGGTGAACCAATCACACAAGGCATCTATGTGCAGCCACCAAACAGCAGCTACTAAGCCTATCTGAATATGCTTTTTTAGCAAAGGATATCAAGAGAATGAAGCAAATTAGAAAGCTGTTTAAAAATTAGAAAGCTGTTTCTAAATCATTGAAGAAAAATGTTGGTTACATGTCCCTTTAACTCACAACTTGTAATACGAGTACAACGGGTTCACATCATGCTCTTTGCACTATCCATTAAAACTGTAGGGCACTCAGCTCAGTTGCATTAAGATGCTTTGGTTAAAACATTTAACCATCCACCTGTAATATCAGACTGTGTGTTATTCTTTAAGCATGTTCCAGCGAAAGATAAAACCCCTTGCACTATTGATTGCACATCACTTGTAATCTAGACTAATGTGTTTTGGGGGAAGATTCTTATAGGAATATTTACAAAATCTCATTTTTATATTCATTTTGTAAAGGTTATTCACCTAATCTACTTAATAAATATTAGTTATTTTGATGCTTCAAGAAGGTAACTAATGTAGAAGTTAAATTTTAACTAGAAGAGTGCAGCAAAATAGTGCAGCAAAATAGTTTTTCTTTCTTCTTTGATAAGAATATGAAAAGCATAAATAATAAGAAAACAATTAAAGTGGAGAAAAAGCTAGTCTCATTTGGTCTGTTAGTAGAAAATGGTTATTTGCCATAGATATAAAAACGTATATATATATATATTCATAAAGCTGCCAGACCCAGGCATTGTATCTGGGTAACTTCAAATGACAAGAGATGACCCTTTAAGGATTGATGAAAGGAGATTTCACCTTTCATAAAAAAAACCCCAAAGGATTTCACATTAAGGGAAGACATTGAATTTATTACCAAGGAAAGGTGAAACTGCAGGTTTAGCACAAATTTTAAAAGGGTGTTCGAAACACAACTAGCAAAGGAACTGTAACCAGCTTCTCAAAAGAAAAAAATATTTACCATACATTTTACTAGGTCCAAATATAAACACATCATTGCAGCTAAGAAAATAATGAGTACCTTAGCGGGTGTCTTTGCTGCCATAACTGCCCTCAGAGGTAGGTAGGACCTCGTCCCTTAGCCTCCACCTGAGGGCTTCCAGGTATATCCTTATGCATTCTCTGCAGTATCTTTACTTGCACATAATAGGCTATCTGCTAGATCAGCAATCTGTGAGGGAGGAAGGTTTCAGAATGCTGGTAAGACACAGTAGAGGGGTGCTTCAGTCTAGGTAGGTGGCTCAGGCATTACACAGCCCAGGAGCTATCACTAGTACATCCCATTATTTTCTTTAAAAAATAGTGTGTTGCACAAGGCAATTCGCGGTTCAGCTTAGTATGGATGTGATTTTGGGAAGGGAACACAGAGGGAACCAAGGAGAAATATTTATTTTAATAATGTATTTAATTTGTCTGAATATTATTCCGGCGGCAAACTCCACCCCTCCTTTTTTGCCTTATGTTCAAATGTTTGAGCAAGCCCTGGTGAGGATTTGCCCAGTTATTAGACCCATTTCTACCCTTTAGCATTTGAATCTGGTTCTTTCTGTTTTGTAATGTCCTCCCTTTGAAACTATGCATGCAGTGGACCTAAAATGATTGTCATGGAAGTTTCTTTTCTAGCCATTTCGTCTGATAGACAAGTTTCTGAGAATTTGGATGTGATCAGAGCCTTAAAATGTTATCTTCAGGCTAATAAAGTTTTTAGACAGACTACTAGCTTATTTGTCCAATTTTCAGGTCCCAGAAAGGGTCAAAAGGCTTCAGCGGTGGCCTTGGCATCATGGCTGAAGCAGACTATTCACAAGGCTTACTTGGTTGCGGTAAAAACGCCCCCAAAAAGAGTAACCGATTTTCTAGTAGATCTGTATCTACTTCCTGGGCCTTCAAAAATTGTGCCTCCTCGGAACAGATTTGCAAGGCGGCAACCTGGTCTTCACTTCATATATTTTTTATAAATGTTATAATTTTGATATTTATCCTTCTTCCAAAGCTGCTTTTGGCAGGAAAGTCCTTCAGGCTGCAGTGTCTGGCAAATAATCCACAGAATATATATATATATATATATATATATATATATATATATATATATATATATATAGAAATGTCCAACAAAGTGCACTCCAGATCCTGCATGTATGCGCCTTGGGTGCTAAAGCCAAAATCTTAATACATCAAAACAAGCAGCACTCCAAAGGTCTTATATCCATATGTCACCTTTATTTACGTAAATAAAGGTGACATATGGATATAAGACCTTTGGAGTGCTGCTTGTTTTGATGTATATATATATATATATATATATATATATATATATATATATATATATTTTACAGTAAACTATCTATAGTAACTTTTAATAATTATTTTATAAATTATTTAGTAATTTTTCATGTGCACTAAATCACAAACCCAGAAGCTTGTTACACATATTTTACATTCCTATTTTTTTAATTTCTATTACTAAATATATATTTCAATATATCTGATAATGTTAATGTAAAATACCTATATAGCTATAGTAATAGATATACAGGTAGAAGAACATTTTAAGGTAAAATATTAATAACTCCTGTCAGGTTAGAGCGCGAGTAATAGGTTTTTTATCTGCTCTCTCCATTGACATCTATGGGGAGAAAACATTAATGTGATCAAGATATCGCAAAGTCCGGAAGTTAGTGCACGTTGGGTATCCTTTGCATGCAAACTTTTCACTTTTAACTTGTAATACACGCGCAACCCGACACATGTACAAAGATTACTTCTATAGAAGTTTACGCTCTAGTGGGAGCTTTAAATACTGCTCCACTTGTAATCTAGCCCTAAATCTTTACTAGGAGCAGGCATAGTTTAGCAGCATCCAGAATGCTACATGTCTCTATTTCTAAATATTTACATAAAAAACTGACAAATCCCAATTACAGACATCCCAACCTGCAAAAACTAATTTCAGGGAGGTGGCTTCACCCGCTACTGCGCCACAACCCCCCCCCCCAAGTTATATATTGGACACCTTGAAACCCTAAATAAGATAGAGACTTATCATTAAAGTAGCTTCCCACTAAAGTCACATAAAAAAGTAGCTTTATTGCACAACCACATACAATAAACCTATTTGCCAGTGATCATATGCTTGTTGAATGCTTAAATATTTTAGAATACAAGGTTTAATTATGTGCAGTAAATAAGGTAGCATTTGTGTTTTATTTTATTAAAATCAGTGGGGGCTTTTTTGTTACTGGTTCATGCTTTGAGGGTTCATAACGTCCCAGCAACTAAAGGCATTCCTTAAAGAAACAATTTTCCGGATTTAGGCCACATTGGATCATAGTACTTGGAGTTTCAGGGAGATTTCATTCCCTTTGCTGGCATCAGTGAGCCGCTATTACAATCAGGGAGACTCCCTGAACTTCAGGGAGAGTTGGGATGTCTGCAATTAGGTAAGTGGTTCCCATTTTTGATTCTGAGAGTAGTTTTGAAATGATATGACAACTTTTCTTTATATAGCTGTAACACTGTGGATTCTATTATTGTAACATAACCGCATACTCAGATGAGAATTCACTAAGCTAAAGTATGTAGTAGCAACAATACAAAAACGCCTGTCACTAAACACCTTTCAAGAGTAAAGGGACATGAAACCCATAAAAAAAGTTTCCAATTGAAATCTATTATCAAATGTTATTCTTTGTTAAAGAGATATCAGTATGGGTGGCGTGCACATGTCTGGAGCACTGCATGGCAGGAAATAGTGCTGCCATATAGTGCTCTTGCTAATGTATAACGTTGCAAAACCGATGTCATAAAGTACTGCGGACAAGTGCACGCTCCTGAGCTTACATTCCTGCTTTTTAACAAAGGATAATAAGAAAACAAAGAAAACTTGATAACAGAAGTAAATTGGAAAGTTGTTTAAAATTGTATGTTTTATCTGAATCATGAAAGAAAATGTTTGGGTTTATGATCCAAGAAATAAATGGCATTTTCCCTTAACATTATAATAGTGTATGGGATACCATGGTTCAAAATGACAGTGCAAGAGAAACTCACAACACAAACTAAGATAATCAGGAATTCTTATACTTTTGAGCATGACATTAAAACACAACAAACAGACAAATAAAAGAAACAGTTCTTTGATAATAATAAAAAGAGAGTTTCTTGCTAGATCATATATTTGAGTTAGAGGTTGGTTTTCATCAAGAGGAAGTTTTCATGCCTAACAACATCCTGTGTCAGTTTGCTGTAGCACACATGTGCTTCCAGTTAATCCACAGAAAAATAAATTACAGACACATTCCAGGCTGAAGTTTAACTAACATTTTCTCCTTTCTCAATTCTAATTCATATGTCATCAAGAACTCCTTACAAATGCCAATGTTTTGCATGTTGCTAGAAAGAGTGCAGTATGAGCTTTTTGCAAGTAAAATAATTCTCTCTGGCACGTTATATAAACTGAAAATGATATGGAAAAGGGAACATTGTAGATGGCTTATAACACGACTAATGTTTTATATATTTAACCAATGACCCTGTGATGATTGAGAATCGTAAATAATAATTTATGCATAAAGTTACCAGAAGCTACAAATACAAGTAGAAAAAGGTCATTAGGTCAGAGCAGGATGAACTTTCATTACAAAGGGATCTGCAAAAATTAGAAGTATGGGCAGGTAAATGGAAAAACACAATTTATGTAAGAACTTACCTGATAAATTCATTTCTTTCATATTAGCAAGAGTCCATGAGCTAATGACGTATGGGATATACATTCCTACCAGGAGGGGCAAAGTTTCCCAAACCTCAAAATGCCTACAAATACACCCCTCACCACACCCACAATTCAGTTTAACGAATAGCCAAGAAGTGGGGTGATAAGAAGGAGCGAAAGCATCAAAAATAAGGAATTGGAATAATTGTGCTTTATACAAAAAAATCATAACCACCACAAAAAAAGGGTGGGCCTCATGGACTCTTGCTAATATGAAAGAAATGAATTTATCAGGTAAGTTCTTACATAAATTGTGTTTTATTTCATGTAATTAGCAAGAGTCCATGAGCTAGTGACGTATGGGATAGCAGATACCCAAGATGTGGAACTTCCACGCAAGAGTCACTAGAGAGGGAGGGATAAAATAAAGACAGCCAATTCCGCTGAAAAACATCCACAACCCAAATCAAAAAAATGAAATAATAAGCAGAAGAATCAAACTGAAACAGCTACCTGAAGTATTTTTCTACCAAAAACTGCTTCAGAAGAAGAGAAAACATCAAAATGGTAGAATTTAGTAAAAGTATGCAAAGAAGACCAAGTTGCTGCTTTGCAAATCTGATCAACAGAAGCTTCATTCCTAAAAGCCCAGGAAGTAGAAACTGACCTAGTAGAATGAGCCGTAATCCTTTGAGGTGGGGACTTACCCGACTTCACATAAGCATGATGAATCAAAGACTTTAACCAAGATGCCAAAGAAATGGCAGAAGCCTTCTGACCTTTCCTGGAACCAGAAAAGATAACAAATAGACTAGAAGTCTTTCTGAAACCTTTAGTAGCTTCAACATAATATTTCAAAGCTCTAACCACATCCAAAGAATGTAAAGATCTTTCCAGAGAATTCTTAGGATTAGGACACAATGAAGGGACAACAATTTCTCTACTAATGTTGTTAGAATTCACAACTTTAGGTAAAAATTTAAATGAAGTCCGCGACACCGCCTTATCCTGATGAAAAATCAGAAAAGGAGATTCACAAGAAAGAGCAGATAACTCAGAAACTCTTCTAGCAGAAGAGATGGCCAAAAGGAACAAAACTTTCCAAGAAAGTAATTTAACCTTCAGAGAATGCATAGGTTCAAACAGAGGAGCCTGTAAACCCTCAGAACCAAATTAAGACTCCAAGGAGGAGAGATTGACTTAATGACAGGCTTGATACGAACCAAAGCCTGTACAAAACAATGAATATCAGGAAGTTTAGCAATCTTTCTGTGAAAAAGAACAGAAAGAGCAGAGATTTGTCCTTTCAAGGAACTTGCAGACAAGCCCTTATCCAAACCATCCTGAAGAATCTGTAAAATTCTAGGAATTCTAAAAGAATGCCAAGAGAATTTATGAAAAGAACACCAAGAAATGTAAGTCTTCCAGACTCGGTAATAAATCTTCCTACATACAGATTTACGAGCCTGCAACATAGTATTAATCACTGAGTCAGAGAAACCTCTATGACTAAGAATCAAGCGTTCAATCTCCATACCTTCAAATTTAATGATTTGAGATCCTGATGGAAAAATGGGCCTTGAGATGGAAGGTCTGGCCTTAACGGAAGTGTCCAAGGTTGGCAACTGGCCATCCAAACGAGATACGCATACCAAAACCTGTGAGGCCATGCTGGAGCCACCAGCAGTACAAACGAATGCTCCATAAGGATTTTGGAAATCACTTTTGGAAGAAGAACTAGAGGCGGAAAGATATAAGCAGGTTGATAATTCCAAGGAAGCGACAACGCGTCCACTGCCTCCGCCTGAGGATCCCTGGATATGGACAGATACCTGGGAAGTTTCTTGTTTTGATGAGAGGCCATCAGATCTTTTTCTGGAAGTCCCCAGATTTGAACAATCTGAAGAAAAACCTCTGAGTGAAGAGACCATTTGCCCGGATGTAGCGTCTGGCGACTGAGATAATCCGCTTCCCAATTGTCTATACCTGGGATGTGAACCCCAGAAATTAGACAAGAGCTGGATTCCGCCCATACAAGTATCCGAGATACTTCTTTCATAGCCTGAGGACTGTGAGTCCCTCCTTGATGATTGACATATGCCACGGTTGTGACATTGTCTGTCTGAAAACAAATAAACGATTCTCTCTTCAGAAGAGGCCAGAACTGAAGAGCTCTGAAAATCGCACGGAGTTCCAAAATGTTGATTGATAATCTCGCCTCCTGAGATTCCCAAACCCCCTGCACTGTCAGAGATCCCCATACAGCTCCCCAACCTGAAAGACTCGCATCTGTTGAGATCACAGTCCAGGTTGGACGAACAAAAGTAGCCCCTTGAATTAAACGATGGTGATCAAACCACCAAGTCAGAGAAGATCGAACATTGGGATTTAAGGATATTAATTGTGATATCTTTGTATAATCCCTGCACCATTGGTTCAGCATACACAGCTGAAGAGGTCTCATGTGAAAACGAGCAAAAGGGATCGCGTCCGATGCAGCAGTCATGAGACCTAGAATTTCCATGCAAAAAGCTACCGAAGGGAACGATTGAGACTGAAGGTTTCGACAATCTGAAACTAATTTCAGACGTCTCTTTTCTGTTAGAGACAAAGTCATGGACACTGAATCTATTTGGAAACCCAAAAAGGTTACCTTTGTCTGAGGAATCAAGGAACTCTTTGGTAAATTGATCCTCCAACCATGTCTTTGAAGAAACAACACAAGTTGATTCGTATGAGATTCTGCAGAATGTAAAGACTGAGCAAGTACCAAGATATCGTCCAAATAAGGAAATACCGCAATACCCTGTTCCCTGATTACAGAGAGAAGGGCACCGAGAACCTTTGAAAAGATCCTTGGAGCTGTTGCTAGGCCAAACGGAAGAGCAACAAACTGGTAATGCTTGTCTAGAAAAGAGAATCTCAGGAACTGATAGTGATCTGGATGAATTGGAATATGAAGATATGCATCCTGTAAGTCTATTGTAGACATATAATGCCCTTGCTGAACAAAAGGCAGAATATTCCTTATAGTCACCATTTTGAATGTTGGTATCCTTACATAACGATTCAATATTTTTAGATCCAGAACTGGTCTGAAGGAATTCTCCTTCTTTGGTACAATGAAGAGATTTGAGTAAAACCCCAGACCCTGTTCCAGAACTGAAACTGGAATAATTACCCGAGCTGACTCTAGGTCTGAAACACATTTCAGAAACGCCTGAGCCTTTACTGGGTTTACTGGGATGCGTGAGAGAAAAAATCTTCTCACAGGCGGCCTTACCTTGAAACCTATTCTGTACCCTTGTGAAACAATGTTCTGAATCCAAAGACTGTGAATCGAATTGATCCAAACATCTTTGAAAAATCGTAACCTGCCCCCTACCAGCTGTGCTGGAATGAGGGCCGCACCTTCATGCGGATTTAGGGGCTGGTTTTGACTTTCGAAAAGGCTTGGATTTATTCCAGACTGGAGAAGGTTTCCAAACGGAAACTGTTCCTTTAGAGGAAGGGTCAGGCTTTTGTTCCTTATTCTGATGAAAGAAACAAAAACGATTAGCAGCCCTATATTTACCTTTAGATTTTTTGTCCTGAGGCAAAAAGGCTCCCTTCCCCCCAGTAACAGTTGAAATTATTGAATCCAACTGTGAACCAAATAATTTATTACCTTGGAAAGAAAGAGAAAGCAATGTTGACTTAGAAGTCATAGCTGCATTCCAAGATTTAAGCCATAAAGCTCTTCTAGCTAAAATAGCTAAAGACATATACCTGACATCAACTCTAATGATATCAAAAATGGCATCACAAACAAAGTTATTAGCATGTTGAAGAAGTTTAACAATGGTATAAACATTATGGTCTGACACTTGTTGCGCTAAAGCCTCCAACCAAAAAGTGGAAGCTGCAGCAACATCAGCCAAAGAAATAGCAGGCCTAAGAAGATTACCTGAACATAAATAAGCCTTCCTTAGAAAGGATTCAAGCTTCCTATCTAAAGGATCCTTAAACGAAGTACTATCTGCCGTAGGAATAGTAGTACGTTTAGCAAGAGTAGAGATAGCCCCATCAACTTTGGGGATTTTCTCCCAAAACTCTAATCTGTCAGATGGCAAAGGGTACAATTTCTTAAACCTTGGTGAAGGAGTAAATGAAGTACCCAGACTATTCCATTCCCTAGAAATTACTTCTGAAATAGCATCAGGAACTGGAAAACTTCTGGAATAACTACATGAGGTTTAAAAACTGAATTTAAACGCTTATTAGTTTTAATATTAAGAGGACTAGACTCCTCCATATCTAATGCAATCAACACTTCTTTAAATAAAGAACGAATAAACTCCATCTTAAATAAATATGAAGATTTATCAGTGTCAATATCTGAGGCAGAATATTCTGAACCAGAGAGATCCTCATCAGAAATAGATAAGTCAGAATGATGGCGGTCATTTAAAAATTCATCTGAAATATGAGAAGTTTTAAAAGACCTTTTACGTTTACTGGAAGGAGGAATAACAGACAGAGCCTTCCTAATAGAATTAGAAACAAATTCTCTTACATTAACAGGAACATCCTGAACATTAGATGTTGAAGGAACAACAACAGGTAATGGATTATTACTAATGGAGACATTATCTGCGTTAGAAAGTTTATCATGACAACTAACACAAACTACAGCCGGAGGAACAGTTACCAAAAGTTTACAACAAATGCACTTAGCTTTGGTAGAACCAACATCAGGCAGCGTCTTTCCAGAAGTAGATTCTGATCCAGGGTCAGGTTGTGACATCTTGCAATATGTAATAGAAAAAACAACATATAAAGCAAAATTATCAAATTCCTTAAATGCCAGTTTCAGGAATGGGAAAAAATGCAAAACAAACAAGCCACTAGCAACCAGAAGCAACAAAAAAAATGAAACTGAAATAATGTGAAAAAACTGGCGCCAAGAATGATGCCCACTTTTTTTGGCGCCAAAAATGACGCCCACATTATTTGGCGCCAAAAATGACGCCCATGATGCAAAAAAAAATGACGCAAAAAACGTCTGTAACACACATGCGTCAAAAATGACGCAACCACGTGAAAACTTCCGGCATCAACTATGGCGCCGGAAATGACGAAATTTTGCGTCAAAAAGTTCGCGCCAAAAATGACGCAATAAATTGAAGCATTTTCTGCCCCCGCGAGCCTAACAGCCCGCAAGGAAAAAAGTCAATTTGAAAATTTTTAAGGTAAGAAAAAATATTTATTCATATGCATTTTCCCAAAAAATGAAACTGACAGTCTGAAAGAAGGAATACTGATTATCCTGAATCAAGGGAAATATAAGTTTAAGACATATATTTAGAACTTTACATATAGAGTACCCAACCATAGCTTTGAGTGTCATAAATAGAAATAAGATTTACTTACCCCAAGACACTCATCTACATATAGTAGATAGCCAAACCAGTACTGAAACGAGAATCAGTAGAGGTAATGGTATATAAGAGTATATTGTCGATCTGAAAAGGGAGGTAGGAGAAGAAATCTCTACGACCGATAACAGAGAACCTATGAAATAGATCCCCTAGAGGAAGACCATGGTATGAGATTTAATACGGGAAAATGCAAGGGTCTACATTTTGGAAGTAAAAATAAGCAGGCAAAATATTTTTTAAATGGGACAAGACTTAGCCAAACAGAGGAGGAAAGGAATTTGGGAGTAGTAATAGATAGCAAGCTAAAGATGGGTGCACAATGCAGGGCAGCATCTTCAAAGGCTAATAAGATACTAGCATGTATTAAAAGAGGCATTGATTCAAGGGAGGAAAGCATAATTCTGTCACTATATAAAGCCCTGGTAAGACCTCAGATATTGCAGAACTAGACAAAGTTCAGAGAAGGGCCAAAAAGCTAATAAGGGGATTGGAGAATTTAACCTATGAGGAGAGGCTAGCCAAACTGGGTCTGTTTTCTTTAGAAAAAAGGCGCTTGAGAGGTGACATGATTACTTTATATAAATATATTCAAGGCCCATATACAGAGATGGCAGAAGCTCTGTTTATTCCAAGAAAATTGTTTCTGACAAGAGGTCACAATTTAAAGTTGGAGGAAAGGAGATTTAATCACCTGCAACGGAAACGTTTTTTCACTGTAAGAGCAATACAATTGTGGAACTCATTATCAAAGGAGGTAGTGAATGCCAATACCCTAGATACATTTAAAAATAGTCTGGATACATTTCTGTATATAAACAAAATTAATGGATATAATTGCTAGTATTAAATGGATCACCTTTTAGTGGGGGTTTTAAGCTTAACTGGAGCTTTTTGTAAGTATTCTAGATTTGTATAGGTTGAACTCGATGGACTTCGGTCTTTTTTCAACCTTATCTACTATGTTACTATGTAAAAAAGTATTTTAAAAGAATCAAAACATAAACTTTTACAAACACAGGGTAGTTTTTTTCCCAACTCTTTCCTACTGCACTGAAGTCAAACATGGTTCCTACATACAAATAATGTCAGCATAGGAGAAAACAAAAGTTATGCTTACCTGATCAATTTATTTATTTATTGACACAGTGAATCCACTGGATCATCAATTACTGTTGGGAATACCATTCCTGGCCGGCGGGAGGAGGCAAAGAGCACCACAGCAAAGATGTTAAGCATCATCTATCCTTCTGACAACCTCCAGCCATTCGACTGAAGGAAAAGGAGAGAAAGGAAGCAACACAAGGTGCAGAGAGGTGCCTGAGGTTGAAATAACCCAAAACTGTCTGAAAAACAGGGAGGGCCGGGAACTCACCGTGCCAAGAAATAAATAAATTTATCAGGTAAGCATACATTTTGTTTTCTTTCTTATGACACGGTGAGTCCACGGGATCATCAATTACTGTTGGGAATCAATACTCAAGCTAAAAGGAAACAGATGATATGAGAGGGAAGGACAGGTAGCCTAAAACGAAGGCACCACTGCTTGATGAACCTTTCTCCCAAAAGAAGCCTCAGCCAAGGCAAAAGAATCAAATTTATAGAATTTAGAAAAAGTGTGCAAAGAAGACCAAGTCACAGCCTTCCAGATCTGTTCTACAGAAGCCTTATTCTTGAAGGCCCAAGAGGAAGACACCGCCCTGGTGGAATGAGCTGTAATTCTCTCAGGAGGCTGCTGTCCAGCAGTCCCATAAGCCAAACGAATAATACTTCTCAACCAGAGAGAAAGAGAAGTGGCAGTAGCTTTCTGACCCTTATGTTTACTAGAAAAACAAACAAACAATGCAGAAGACTGACGAAAGTCCTTAGTAGCCTGTAGATAGAATTTAAGAGCCCGCACAACATCTAAGTTGTGCAACAAACGCTCTTTATGAGAAGAAGGATTGGGACAAAGAGAAGGAACAACAAATTCCTGATTAATATTTCTGTCCAAAACAACCTTTGGAAGAAAACCAAACCTGGTACGGAGAACAGCCTTATCTGCATGAAATATAAGATAAGGAGAATCACACTGCAAAGCGGAGAGTTCAGAGACCCTCAGAGCAGAAGAAATAGCAACATGAAACAAAACTTTTCAAGATAATAACTTAATATCTACAGAATGCATAGGGGGATATTTATCAAAGCCTCAACTTTGTTGCATTCGCCGGCACCAATACGCTTGCCTAACATTGCGGCCGCGTATCTCAATACGCTCTCCTTATTTATAAAAAAAGCCGTCAAACAGACGCGCACCAAGTACGGGGCGATGAGCATCGGACTGTTAACTTACAGTCATTGATCTCGTGTCTATTCGGCTTTTTCACGATTTTATTTATACCGTCACTAAACGCCGCCACTGTACTAAAATGTTTAACCCCTATCCCACCGCTCCCCGACACCGCCGCAACCTAAATAAATATATTAATCCCTATCCTGCCGCTCCCTGACACCGCCACAACCTAAATAAAGTTATTAACCCCTATCCCGCCGCTCCCCGCCACCACCACCACTAAATAAACTTATTAATCCCTAAACCTCTGGCCTCCCACATCACTACCACTAACTAAACCTATTAACACCTAAACCTTCAGCCCCCCACATCGCCATAAACTAAATTAAGCTATAACCCCTAAACCTAACAACCCGCTAACTTTAAATTAAAACTACAACATCCCTATCTTCAAATAAATTTAAACTTACCTGTAGAATTAAAATAAACATATTTAAACTATTAATTAACCTGCCCTATTATCCTACAATTAAATTAAACTACGAATTAAATAAACTAAATTACATATTAAAGAAACCTAACCCTACTCAAATTATTTAAATATACTATTAAACATTATTAAAAGTACTAAATTACAGAAAAAAAACACTAAGTTACAAAGCCCCTCCCCCACTAAATTACGAAAAATAAAAAAACTAATTATCAAAAATAAAAAAGAATTACACCTAATCTAATAGCCCTATCAAAATAACCCCCCCCCCCCCCCAATAAAAAACCCCTAGCCTACAATAAACTAACAATGGCCCTTAAAAGGGCCTTTTGTGGGGCATTGCCCCAAAGATATCAGCACTTTTACATTTAAAAAAAAATACAAACACCCCCCCAACAGTAAAACCCACCACCCAACCAACCCCCACAAATAAAAAACCTATCTAAAATAGCCTAAGCTCCCCATTGCCCTGAAAAGGGCATTTGTATGGGCATTGCCCTTAAAAGGGCATTTAGCTCTTTTACATGCCCATACCCTAATCTAAAAATAAAACCCACCCAAAAAAAAAACCTTAAAAAAACCTAACACTAACCCCCGACGATCCACTTACAGTTCTTGAAGTCCCGCTTGAAGGATCCATCCGGAGCCGGAGAAGTCATTATCCAGACGGCAAGAAGTCTTCATCCGGGTGGCCTCTTCCAACTTCATTCAGACAGAGAAGTCCTCATTCCTGAAAGATTTCAATCAGCCAATAGGATTAGTGCTGCTAAAATTCTATTGGCTGTTCCAATCAGTCAATGGGATTAGAGCTGCTAAAATCCTATTGGCTGTTCCAATCAGCATATAGGATTTTAACAGCTCTAATCTTATTGGCTGATTGAAATCTTTCAGCCAATAGGAATGCAAGGGACGCCATCTTGGATGACGTCACTTGCATTGAAGTTCCAGTTTACGGCAGCGACTGTATGAAGAGGATGCTTCGTGCCGGATGTCTTCAGGATGGACCCGCTCCGCGCCGGATGGATGAAGATAGAAGATGCCGTCTGGATGAAAAATTCTTGCCGACTGGATGAGGACTTCTCTGGCTGGATGAAGATGGAAGAGGGCGGTCCGGATGAAGACTTTTTGCCGCCTGGATGATGACTTCTCCGGCTCCGGAATGGATCCTTCAAGCGGGACTTCAAGAACTGTAAGTGGATCATCAGGGGTTAGTGTTAGGTTTTTTTTAAGGGTTTTTGGGTGGGTCTTATTTTTAGATTAGGGTCTGGGCATGTAAAAGATCTAAATGCCCTTTTAAGGGCAATGCCCATACAAATGCCATTTTCAGGGCAAAGGGGAGCTTAGGTTATTTTAGATAGGTTTTTTATTTGGGGGGGTTGGTATTTGTATTTTTTATTTTTTTTACAGGTAAAAGAGCTGATTTCTTTGGGGCAATGCACCACAAAAGGCCCTTTTAAGGGCCATTGGTAGTTTATTGTAGGCTAGGGTTTTTTATTTTGGGGGGGCTTTTTTTATTTTGATAGAGCTATTAGATTAGGAGTAATTCTTTTTTATTTTTGATAATGTGTTTTTTTATTTTTCGTAATTTAGTGGTGGGGGGGTTGTAACTTAGTGTTTGTTTTTTTCTGTAATTTAGTAATTTGTAATTAGATTTAATAGTATATTTAAATAATTTTATTAGGGTTAGGTTTTTTTAATATGTCATTTAGTTTATTTAATTGGCAGTTTAATTTAATTTTAGTATAATAGTTAGGGTAGGTTAATTAATAGTTTAAAATTAGTTTATTTTAATTCTACAGGTAAGTTTTAATTTATATTAAGAAAGGGATGTTGTAATTTTAATTTAAAGTTAGGTTGTGAGGTTTAGGGGTTAATAGCTTAATTTAGTCTTTTGCAATGTGGGGGGCTGATGGTTTAGGGGTTAATAGGTTTAGTTAGTGGTGGTGATGTGGGAGGCCAGAGGTTTAGGGGTTAATAAGTTTATTTTGTGGCGGCGGTGTCGGGGAGCGGCGGAATAGGGGTTAATACATTTTATTTAGGTTGCGGCGATGTCGGGTCGGGGCAGCAGATTAGGGGTGTTTAGACTCGGGGTTTATGTTAGGGTGTTAGGTGTAAACGTAACTTATTTTCAACCATAGAAATCAATGGGATATCTAGCAGCATCAAACATAAGCTTTCACTGCTTTCAGACTCCCATTGATTTCTATGGCATCTGCGGCCTCCAGGGTGGCGGATTGAAAACCAGGTACGTTGGGCCGGAATAGCCGAGAGCGTACCTGTTAAATGTTTGATAACTGGGAAAAGGTGTCAAATAGAGCTGAATGTGTATTCGGAACATCTGTAATGACATAAGCATCGATCTGCGCCAGATTGAGACCGGCTGATCGTATGTTACGTCACAAATTTCAACATTTGTCGGTCTGTAGGCTTTGATAACTAGGTCGGATCAATTCTCGCAACAATTACTCTGCGGAATATTTGTGGTTGAGGCTTTGATAAATATCCCCCATAGGCTCAAACGGAGCATGTTGTATAACGTTAAGAACTAAATTAAGGCTCCAAGGTGGAGCAACTGATTTAAACACAGGCCTGATTCTGACCAGAGCCTGACAAAAAGATTGGATATCCGGCACATCCGCCAGACGCTTGTGCAACAGAATGGATGAAGCAGAAATCTGACCTTTAAAGGTACTGACAGATAACCCCTTCTCAAGGCCTTCCTGGAGAAAAGACAAGATCCTTGGGATCTTTACTTTACTCCAAGAATATCCTTTAGACTCACACCAATAAAGATATTTACAACATATCTTATGGTAAATCTTTCTAGTGACAGGCTTACGAGTCTGAATCATGGTCTCAATGACCGACTCAGAAAACCCACGCTTAGCCAAAATCAAACGTTCAATCTCCAAGAAGTTAGATTCAGAGAAACTAAGTTTGGATGACGGAAGGCCCCCTGAAGAAGAAGGTCCTTCCTCAGCGGAAGTCTCCACGGAGGAAGAGATGACATTTCTACCAGATCCTGCGAGGCCATGCAGGAGCTATAAGAATCACCAATGCTCTCTACTGCTTGATTTGAGCGATGACTCGCGGAAGGAGAGCAAACGGAGGAAAAAGATATGCCAACCTGAAGTTCCAAGGAACTGCCAGAGCATCTATCAGAAAGATTTCAGGGTCCTTCAACCTCAAACCGTATTTGGGGAGCTTGGTGTTCTGACAAAACGCCATCAGATCCAATTCTGGTAACCCCCATTTAGTTGTTAACCTGGAGAACACTTCCGGATGGAGTTCCCACTCCCCGGGATGGAAAGTCTGCCGGCTCAGAAAATCTGCATCCCAATTGTCCACTCCTGGAATGTGGATGGCAAATGTGGATGGCAGATAGACAGCAATTGTGAGCCTTCGCCCACTGGATGATCTGTGCCACCTCCTTCATGGCTAAGGAACTCCGAGTTCCCCCCTTGAAGATCACTCTCAACTTCAGGATGTTTATGGGGAGAGCAGATTCCTCCTGAGACCAAAGTCCCTGTGCCTTCAACGAGTCCCTGACTGCTCCCCAACCCAACAGGATGGCATTCGTGGTCACAATTACCCAAGAGGGTCTCTGAAAACATGTCCCCTGGGATATATGTTCTTGCGACAGCCACCACGGTAGGGAGTCCCTTGTTGATTGATCCAGGACTATTCTTTGAGATAGATCTGTATAATCCCCGTTCCACTGAGCAAGCATGCATAGCTGCAGAGGTCTAAAATGGAACAAAGCAAATGGAACTATGTCCATGGAAGCCACCATCAACCTGATTGTCTCCATGCATTGGGCCACAGATGGTTGTGCCCTCTTTTTTGGGAACAACAAACAGGTTTGAGTAGAACCCTAGACCCTGTTACTGTCTTGGAACAGGCGCTATCACTCCTGAGAGGGAACGATCCTGAACACATTTCAAGAATGCCTCTCTTTTTGTCTGGTCTACAGATAATCTTGAGAGGTGGAACCTGCCCCTGGGAGGGAAGTTTTTGAACTCTAACTTGTATCCCTGCGAAACTATGTTCACTGCCTACGGGTCTGGAACATCTCTTTCCCAAGCTTGTGTAAACAGAGAGAGTCTGCCCCCCACCTGATTCGGTCCCGGATCGGGGGCAACCCCTTGGATTCAGCTGATGGCTTCTTGGATTGCTTCCCCTTGTTCCAAGACTGACTAGGCTTCCAAGAGGGCTTGGGTTGTTCTTGTTTGAAAGAGGCCGGGAAGATTTACCTCTGAAGTTACAAAAGGAATGAAAATTAGCCTTGCATCCATGTATCTTGTTCTTCTTGTATTGAGGCAGAAAATAACCTTTACCACCCGTGTTATCGGAAATAATTTCCATTAAGGCTGGACCGCACAAGGTCTTACCCTTGTAAGGTATTGCCAAAAGCTTAGATTTAGAAGAAACATCAGCAGACCAAGATTTAAGCCATAACGCTCTACGTGCTAAGATTGAAAAACCGGAAGTCTTGGCCCCTAAACTTAAATGACCTGCATGGAAGCATCAGTGATAAAGGAGTTAGCTAACTTAAGAGCCTTTATCCTTTCCTCAATTTCCTCCAAGGGAGTTTCCGCTTGAAGAGACTCAGAAAGAGTGTTGAACCAATAAGCCGACGCACTAGTTACTGTGGCAAAGATACCTGGGCAGCAATCTCTGCCTTCAAAAAAACTCCCTCAAGAGTTTGTGAGGAACCGCAGGGCACTGCTTGAGACGGTAAAGGAACATGGGGTACTAGAGGAGGAGACTGTGACATTACCTGAACAGAATCCTCCTGAGAGATTGGTGGCTCAAAGTCTGTCCTTATACATTAAGGTTCTTTCAATGCAAGAACCACAGAAGGGCAAAGTAGGTTCCACATGGGCATTACAACAAATCTTGCACTCTACTTCAGGTATAGAGGCCCATTTATCAAGCTCCGAGTGGAGCTTGAAGGGCCGTGTTTCTGGCGAGTCTTCAAACTTGCCAGAAACAGCAGTTATGAAGCAGCAGTCTAAAGACCGCTGCTCCATAACCCTGTCCGCCTGCTCTGATGAGGCAGACAGGAATCGCCACAAATCAACCCGAAAAATCAATCAACAACAGAAATAACAAAAAACTCTTTAAATTTTAAACAGCAATCGTCTCTTATGCAAACCGCAACACGAAGAAAAAAAACAGACTCCTTAACAGAGGCCTAGATTACAAGTCTTGCGTTAGAGACTGTGCAGTGCTAACGAACAGTTTTGTCTCACCGCTCACTTACATGCAGCGCTGGTATTACGAGTTTTCAGAAACCCGTCGTTAAAAGACAAGAAGTGAGCGTTGAGCAAAATTTTGCTCAATACCGCACTCCAATACCAGCGCTGCTTAAGTCAGCGGTGAGCTGGTCGTACGTGCTCGTGCACGATTTCCCCATAGGAATCAATGGGGAGAGCCGGCTGAAAAAAAGTCTAACACCTGCAAAAAAGCAGCGTAAAACTCCTTAACGCAGTCCCATTGATTCCTATGGGGAAATAAAAGTTATGTCTACATCTAACACCCTAACATGAACCCCGAGTTTAAACACCCATAAGCTTACACTTATTAACCCCTAATATGCCGCCCCCGACATCGCCGCCACCTACATTATAATTATTAACACCTAATCTGCCGCTCCGGACACCGCCGCCACCTACATTATACTTATGAACCCCTAATCTGCCGCCCCCAATATCGCCGCAACCTACCTACATTTATTAACCCCTAATCTGCTGCCCCCAACATCGCCGACACGTACATACTATTTATTAACCCCTAATCTGCTGCCCCCAACGTCGCCGCCACTATATTAAAGTTATTAACCCCTAAACCTAAGTCTAACCCTAACACCCCCTAACTTAAATATAATTACAATAAATCTAAATAAAATTACTATCATTAACTAAATTATTCCTATTTAAAACTAAATACTTACCTATAAAATAAACCCTAAGATAGCTACAATACAGTATAACTAAAAGTTACATTGTAGCTAGCTTAGGGTTTATTTTTATTTTACAGGCAAGTTTGCATTTATTTTAACTAGGTAGAATAGTTATTAAATAGTTAGTAACTATTTAATAACTACCTAGCTAAAATAAATACAAAAGTACCAGTAAAATAAATCCTAACCTAAATTACAATTACACCTAACACTACACTATAATTAAATGAATTTACTAAATTACCAACAATTAACTACAATTAAATAAAATAAACTAAAGTACAAAAAACTAAATTTATGCTTACCTGATAAATTTCTTTCTTTTGCGATGTACTGAGTCCACGGATTCATCCTTACTTGTGGGATATTGTCCTTCCTGACAGGAAGTAGCAAAGAGAGCACCACAGCAGAGCTGTCTATATAGCTCCTCCCCTAACTCCACCCCCCAGTCATTCGACCGAAGGCCAAGGAAGAAAAGGAGAAACTATAAGGTGCAGAGGTGACTGAAGTTTTCATAAAAAAAATACTATCTGTCTTGAATAGACAGGGCGGGCCGTGGACATGGTACATCGCAAAAGAAAGAAATTTATCAGGTAAGCATACATTTTGTTTTCTTTTGCATGATGTACCGAGTCCACGGATTCATCCTTACTTGTGGGATACCAATACCAAAGCTTTAGGACACGGATGAAGGGAGGGACAAGACAGAAACCTAAACGGAAGGCACCACTGCTTGCAAAACCTTTCTCCAAAAAATAGCCTCCGAAGAAGCAAAAGTATCAAATTTGTAAAATTTGGAAAAGGTATGAAGCGAAGACCAAGTCGCAGCCTTACAAATCTGTTCAACAGAAGCATCATTTTTAAAAGCCCATGTGGAAGCCACCGCTCTAGCCAAACGGATGATGCTTTTCAGCCAAAAGGAAAGAGAGGTAGCCGTAGCCTTTTGACCGCTAGGCTTTCCAGCATAGACAACAAACAAAGAAGATGATTGGCGAAAAATCTTTGGTTGCCTGCAAATAAAACTTCAAGGCACGAACCATGTAAAAGTTGTGCAACAGACGTTCCTTCTTAGAAGAAGGATTAGGACACAGAGATGGAACAACAATTTCCTGATTGATATTCCTGTTAGAAACAACCTTAGGGAGGAACCCAGGTTTGGTACCCAAAACCACCTTATCAGCATGGAAAACAAGATAAGGCAAGTCACATTGTAATGCAGATAGTTCAGAAACTCTTCGAGCTGAAGAGATAGCAACTAGAAACAGAACTTTCCAAGATAGAAGCTTAACATCTATGGAATGCATGGGTTCAAACGGAACCCCCTGAAGAACATTAAGAACTAAATTTAGACTCCATGGCGGAGCAACAGGTTTAAACACAGGCTTGATTCTAACTAAAGCCTGACAAAAAGCTCGAATGTCTGGGACATCAGCCAGATGCTTGTACAATAGGATAGACTAAGCAGATATCTGTCCCTTTAGGGAACTAGCTGACAATCCCTTTTTCCAATCCTTCTTGAAGAAAGGACAAAATCCTAGGAATCCTGATCTTACTCCATGAGTAGCCTTTGTATTCACACCAAAAATGATAGATTTTCCTGGTGACAGGCTTTCGAGCCTGAATCAAGGTATCTATGACCGACTCAGAGAAGCCCCGTTTTGATAAAATCAAGCGTTCAATCTCCAAGCAGTCAGTTGCAGAGAAAGTAGATTTGGATGCTTGAACGGACCTTGAATTAGAAGGTTCCGTCGCAGTGGCAGAGTCCATGGTGGTAGAGATGACATGTCCACCAGGTCTGCATACCAAGTCCTGCGTGGCCACGCAGGTGCTCTCAAAATCACTGAAGCTCTCTCCTGTTTGATTCTGGCAATCAGACGCGGAAGGAGAGGGAAAGGTAGAAACACATAAGCCAGGTTGAACGACCAGGGTACTGCTAGAGCATCTATTAGTACTGCCTGAGGGTTCATGGACCTGGATCCGTAACAAGGAAGTTTAGCGTTCTGACGAGACGCCATCAGATCCAATTCTGGTGTGCCCCATAGCTGAACCAGTTGAGCAAGCACCTCCGGATGGAGCTCCCCCGGATGAAAAATCTGATGACTTAGAAAATCTGCCTCCCAGTTCTCTACCCCTGGGATATAGATCGCTGATAGATGGCAAGAGTGAGACTCTGCCCATCGGATTATCCTGGAAACTTCTATCATCGCCAAGGAACTCCTTGCTCCCCCCTGATGATTGATATAAGCTACAGTCGTGATGTTGTCCGACTGAAACCTGATGAATCCGGCCGAAGCCAGCTGAGGCCACGCCTGAAGAGCATTGAATATCGCTCTTAATTCCAGAATATTTATCGGTAGGAGGGCCTCCTCCTGAGTCCACAAACCCTGTGCTTTCAGGGAATTCCAGACTGCACCCCAGCCCAGAAGGCTGGCGTCCGTCGTCACAATAACCCACGCTGGCCTGCGGAAACACATTCCCCTGGACAAGTGATCCTGTGACAACCACCAAAGAAGAGAGTCTCTGGCCTTGTGATCCAGATTTATCTGAGGAGATAAATCTGCATAATCCCCATTCCACTGTTTGAGCATGCATAGTTGCAGCGGTCTGAGATGCAAGTGAGCAAATGGAACTATGTCCATTGCCGCTACCATAAGCCCGATTACCTCCATATACTGAGCCACTGACGGCCGAGTAATGGAATGAAGAGCTCGGCAGGTGGTTAAAATTTTTGATTTCCTGACCTCCGTCAGAAATATTTTCATGTCCACCGAATCTATCAGAGTTGCAGGAATGGAACTCTTGTGAGAGGAATAAGGGAACTCTTTTTCACGTTCACCTTCCACCCATGAGATCTTAGAAAGGCCAACACTAAGTCCGTGTGAGACTTGGCAAGTTGGAAAGTCGACGCTTGAATTAAGATGTCGTCTAGATAAGGCGCCACTGCTATGCCCCACGGCCTTAAGACCGCCAGAAGGGACCCTAGCACCTTTGTGAAGATTCTTGGCGCTGTGGCCAACCCAAAGGGAAGAGCCACAAACTGGTAATGCCTGTCCAGAAAGGCAAACCTTAGGAATTGGTTTAGGATCTTGAGATCTAGAATTGGTCTGAAGGTTCCTTCTTTATTGGGAACCACAAACAGATTGGAGTAGAAACCTTGTCCCTGTTCTGCTTTCGGAACTGGGCAGATCAGTCCCATGGTAAAAAGGTCTTCTACACAGCGTAAGAACGCCTCTCTCTTTTGTCTGGTTTACAGACAATTGAGAAAGATGGAATCTCCCCCTTGGAGGAGAATCCTTGAAATCTAAAAGATACCCCTGGGTTACAATTTCTACGGCCCAGGAGTCCTGAACATCTCTTGCCCAGGCCTGAGCAAAGAGAAAGAGCCTGCCCCCTACTAGATCCGATCCCGGATCGGGGGCTACCCCTTCATGCTGTCCTAGTGGCAGCAGCAGGCTTTTAGGCCTGCTTACCCTTGTTCCAAGCCTGGTTAGGTCTCCAGGTTGGTTTGCATTGAGCAAAGTTCCCCTCTTGCTTTGCAGCAGGGGAAGTGGAAGCGGGACCACCCTTGAAGTTTCGAAAGTAACGAAAATTATTTTGTTTGGTCCTTGTCTTATTCGACTTATCTTGAGGGAGGGCATGACCCTTCCCCCCAGTGATGTCCGAAATTATCTCTTTCAGTGCAGGCCCGAATAGGGTCTTACCTTTGAAAGGGATGGTCAAAAGCTTAGATTTAGATGGCACATCAGCTGACCAGGACTTAAGCCATAACGCTCTACGCGCTAAAATGGCAAAACCTGAATTCTTAGCGGCTAATTTAGCAAGATGAAAAGCGGCGTCTGTAATAAAAGAATTAGCCAACTTAAGAGCCTTAATTCTGTCCAAAATATCATCTAGTGGGGTCTCCATCTGAAGAACCTCTTCTAGAGCCTCAAACCAAAAGGCAGCCGCAGTGGTTACAGGAACAATGCACGCTATAGGTTGAAGAAGAAAACCTTGGTGAACAAAAATTTTCTTTAGGAGACCCTCTAATTTTTTATCCATAGGATCAATGAAAGCACAACTGTCTTCAATAGGTATAGTTGTATGCTTAGCCAGGGTAGAAATAGCTCTCTCCACCTTAGGGACCGTCTGCCATGAGTCCTTTATGGTGTCAGAAATGGGAAACATTTTCTTAAAAACAGGAGGGGGAGAGAACGGAATACCTGGTCTATCCCACTCCTTAGTAACAATGTCCGAAATCCTCTTAGGGACCAGAAAAATATCAGTGTAAACAGGAACCTCTAAATATTTGTCCATTTTACACAATTTCTCTGGAACTACAATAGGGTCACAATCTCTCTTTCACACTAGGATTACTGCTTACCCTTCTCCTAATGGGGATACTGTCAGCCTTTCTGAGTTAACACAGTCTCTGCAGAAAAATGACTGAAGATACCTCATTGCTGTAAAGCAAGAAACCGTTCCTCACACTGAAGTTTTCCTGTACTCCTCAGCTTCTGTGGGAACAGCAGTGGACCTTAGTTACAAATGCTAAGATCATCATCCTCCAGGCAGAAATCTTCATCTATGTCCTGCCTGAGAGTAAATAGTACAACACCGGTACCATTTAAAAATAACAAACTCTTGATTGAAGATAAAATAAAAACTAACAGTTTATCACCTCTTCTCTTTACCCTTCCAGCTTAGAGCCAGCAAAGAGAATGACTGGGGGGTGGAGTTAGGGGAGGAGCTATATAGACAGCTCTGCTGTGGTGCTCTCTTTGCTACTTCCTGTCAGGAAGGACAATATCCCACAAGTAAGGATGAATCCGTGGACTCGGTACATCATGCAAAAGAAAAAAACAAACACTATTATTTATTTGGGGTGTTAGTTGTGTGGGTGGTGGGTTTTACTGTTGGGGGGGTTGTTTGTATTTTTTTTTTACAGGTAAAAGAGCTGATTACTTTGGGGCAATGCCCCGCAAAAGGCCCTTTTAAGGGCTATTGGTAGTTTACTAGATAAATAAAAGAGTAGTCACAGATACAAAATACTTGCTGTGAAAAAGAATGACAAGGCAGCACTCAAATTGCATAAATAACAAGTGGTTTATTTGGTAAACCTGCACATGTCAAAAACAATTCCCAAAACCCTTAATTAAACTAAAAAGGAGTAACTAATAAACCCAGGCCTGGTTTGTACTTTATCTAACACACTACCGTAAAGCTACGGTTAATACAAATGATTGTTCGAAGTATATGACATATTTGAACTATGCACTGTTGCAAACAAACAAAAAATGTGTGAAAGATACACTGTTGCAACAATATCCAAAGGAGACACAGATAAACAAATGTCCGTTTGACAGAGCACTTAGTGTGAATCACACGCTCTGCAATTGAAATATGTTACAAAGAAGCAGTTCCTGCGTTACTGATTGGAAGGTCAACTGTTATAGATTACTGAGCAAACAGTCTCACCACATTCGCGGTACAAAGTTCCAGTATTCGCTTCAACACTAGCTTGTATAGTTACCACTTGATCACTCCAGACTCTGCATTTTTCTCATGCCGGATCCTGGTAATTCTCCAAACAAAGCAATGTGTGTTGAAAGCTCCATAACGGTTTCAGTACCTCCTTGTATTATAGACCGGAACTCCTCTTCAAGACTGCTGCATGCTTTTCAGTTGTCAGAACCACATAAAGGTAACACAGTATGCTTTTAATCAGCTGCCAGGGATTTAGGGATTTAGTACTCCACTTCAAACAGTTGCCGCTTCACAAAACGTCAGACATGACGCGTTTCGCCCCTCCCCTTAGTGGGCTGACTTTAGGGCCTCATCGGATGCTTACTTGTGGTGAAAACACCCCTTTTATAGCACTATAGCTAATTTAAATATTTGATTGACAGTTTTAGCACCATATTGCAACCTTATATTCGAAGATAAACAAAAACTTATTATTGCACAAACATCATATTTGTTAAATAGTTACATGTTATGCAACATATACTTGGGTTTTACTTTTTCATTCTGGGATGGCAAAATCGACGCTACACCATTTTTCTACCTTTGCAATTTATTACATCTCAAAACCTTTACTTATCATTAAGGCTAAACAAATGACTATTATATACACAACCAAAATAATGTATGTATGAAGAGTCCAACAGGTTCTTTTACAGTTGTCCCCTACTAGGGTTAATTCTACAGAAAGCATGAGAAATCTATTTTTTCATTAAGGCCATTTGGAGCCAGAGTATTTAATCGATAAATCCATCGAGATTCATTCCTTAATAACATATTATCCACATCACCCCCTCGGCGGTGCTGTTTTATGTGCTGGATGCCAGTTACTTTCATTATGGTAAAATCAGAATTATGATATAATTCAAAGTGTCTAGCCACTGGGCTATCCTGCTCTTTATTCTTAATATCATCCCTATGCTCTCTGACTCGATCTTTTAGATCACGTTTAGTTTTCCCTATATAGAATAGGGGGCATGAGCAGTGCAAGAGGTAAATGACACCTGTAGTGTTGCAGGTTATCCATTGTTTTATATTATATTGTTTGCCTGTTAAAGTTTCAAATTTACATGTTTTTTGTATAAACCTGCAATACACACAATGCCCACAAGGACTACAACCTTGCCATTTGCCTCTTGTGCTTAACCAATTGGTTTTCGGTTCTCTTGTATATTCACTTCTAACAAGCTTATCCTTAAGACTGTCAGCTCTGCGTGCTGTCAACAATGGAAAGTCTCCTACATAGTCTTTTAGTTCAGTATCAATAGTCAGCATGTGCCAATATTTATTCATGATGTCTCTAAGTTTGCCCCAGTGTGCGTTATATTTAGTTATGAGGCGTACTTTATCACCATTCCTTTTAACTACATTCTGTTTATAGAGCAGTTCATTTCTTGTACTGTTCCTAGCCCTTGTCCAGGCCCTTTTTACCTGTCTTTTAGAATATCCCCTTTCAAGGAACCTAGACGACATGTCTTTGGCCTGTGATTCAAACTCCTCTAAGTCGGAACAATTCCTTCTCAACCGAAGGAATTGGCCAACTGGAATGCCAGTTTTTAGGCATTTAGGATGGTGGCTAGTAGCATGTAAAAGGCTATTAGTGGCCGTTGATTTTCGATGGACCCTAGTGGTTAAGTGTCTACCTTCTTTCCTAATTGATAGATCTAAGAAAGTTGCTTCATCTTTACTCATTTCACATGTAAGAAAGATGTTGTACCCATTGTCAGAGTTTAGTATACTCAAGAAATTTTCAAACAACTCTTTACTGCCCCGCCACAGGAGTAAAATAACATCCACATAGCGGAGCCAGAGTGCCACATGTGCCTCCACTAGGGACTCAAAACACGAAAAAACCTCTCGTGCCTCCCATAAGCCTAGATGTAGACAGGCATATGTGGGTGCACATGTGGCACCCATGGCTGTGCCTTGAAGCTGTCTATAATATCTTCCATCAAATTGGAATATATTATTATTCAAAATGAGTTGTAACAAAGAGATTACAAAATCAGTATGCTTTTGAAAATCATGCCCTCTCTGTTCTAGAAAATATCTAGTTGCTCTGATTCCCACATTATGGGGGATCGAGGAGTATAACGACTCGACATCGAGGGTCACTAACCATGTGTCATCATCAACCTCAATGCCATCTAATTTCCTGAGGACATCTGAAGTATCTTGGACATAGGAGGGCAGTGAACTTAGAAACGGTCTCATAAAGTAGTCTATATATCTACTCGCTCCTTCCATAGGCCCCCCTATGCCCGAGATAATTGGTCGTCCCGGCGGTTTGCTCATGCTTTTATGCAGCTTGGGGATGCAGTAAAAGGTTGGCACAATAGGAAACTTTTTGAACCTGAATGCATGTTCTTTGGTTGTTATTAGCCCTTCTCTCAAAGCATCATTGAGAATGAACAAAAGCTCATTACAAGATGTATCAAATGCAATTCTGTTTGTCAATTCATACTGTGTAGTGTTGGATAACTGCCTCTGGATTTCTGTCACATAGTCATTATCATTCATGACCACCAAGTTACCACCCTTATCGGATGATTTAAAAATGAGTCCCTTCCTACTGAGTAATTCTTTGAGAGACTTTCTCTCATCTAAACTCAAATTATCCTGAACGACTTCACATCCTTGTAAATCCCCAATCTCTCTTTCAACGCATCTTACAAAGTTTTGAATCTCTGGAGCTGTTGAGAGTGGGGGCATATATTTGGAAGTCGGTCTTAAATTGGATTTTTTAGGGTGTTGAGTAATATCAACATCCTCATTTTGCTCCTCTAAAAGTGACAGTAAGTCATCCAGAGCTGGTTTGTCACTTCTGTCCAGAGGCACATCCGGACCCATTTTTCTATTCATAACTTTTTTAAGTACCAGTTTCCTGGCAAATAAATTTAGGTCTTTTATGAATTCAAATTTGTCCAGATGTGCCGATGGGCAGAACGACAAACCTTTACTTAGCAGTGACATTTGTGTGAGGGACAGGGGGACGGAAGACAAGTTCACAACCCTGAGGGTGTCAACAACCCCAGATCCATGTGAGCCAAGAATAGAGCTCATACCCTCTGATTCCTGGTTAACATCCGTGTGCCTCTGTTGTTCTTGTACCTCCCACCACCTCTTCTCTTGTTTGAAGAGCGTCCACCTCCCTCTCTTTCTCCTGCCCCCCCTCCTTGTTTTCCGCCTAAAGGGAGCAGGTCTGAAGAAGAGCCAGCCACAATTTCATTTTGTTCATTATCTGAGTTGTCAGTCCCTGAGTCATATGAAAACCTACTGTTATTACTATTTCTGTAGATGTAGATCTTATTTTTCCTTTCATCATCCTGATCTCTCATTAATTTTTTCCTCTTTCTAAATTTCACTTCATTTTGTAATTTATCTAGATTCCTTTGAATCTCTTTGTTTAGTTTTTCGAAAGCTGGATCTACAGAAAAAATATTCACAGCTAGATATGCCTTTTCTACTTCAATCTTACTTTCTTCTAACTTAATTTTATCCTCTGATATCATTAATTCCATCAGTTCAATTGTGCATTTTGTTAGAATTGCATTCCATTTTGCAATAAATTCATTATCAGCATTAGGTCCTCTTAAACTAATACCAGGGTCCAGTTTAATCCTTAGACCTCTTGGTATTAGTTTTTCTCTAACATAGTTCTCAAGACTAGCAATCTCCCATTTAAGTTTCAATTCTTTAATGGCTTTAGCTTTATATAATTTGAACGCTGTGAACACATCCTCACTTTTTTCATCAATATTTTGCTCATCAATGATAATTGTGGCTTTAAAAGCTTCACTCACATCACTCTGCCATCTCTCATCAGTAATTTTAAATGCCATTTTTCCACCCCAGAACGAAAAACAAAATAGTTCCTGACAATATGAGGATACCAAACAATAAATAAGCTCCACTCGGTTCGTAATCAAAGATAGGTGCTCAACTGAAACAGCATTAAATCAGCTGTGTATGTCAAAATTTATAAATTATAAGATTGTGTGCACTCTATCTAGACTACAAACAAAACAATTTTGGTGCTAGCAGTCACAATACAATAGTAACTAGATAAATAAAAGAGTAGTCACAGCTACAAAATACTTGCTGTGAAAAAGAATGACAAGGCAGCACTCAAATTGCATAAATAACAAGTGGTTTATTTGGTAAACCTGCACATGTCAAAAACAATTCCCAAAACCCTTAATTAAACTAAAAAGGAGTAACTAATAAACCCAGGCCTGGTTTGTACTTTATCTAACACACTACCGTAAAGCTACGGTTAATACAAATGATTGTTCGAAGTATATGACATATTTGAACTATGCACTGTTGCAAACAAACAAAAAATGTGTGAAAGATACACTGTTGCAACAATATCCAAAGGAGACACAGATAAACAAATGTCCGTTTGACAGAGCACTTAGTGTGAATCACACGCTCTGCAATTGAAATATGTTACAAAGAAGCAGTTCCTGCGTTACTGATTGGAAGGTCAACTGTTATAGATTACTGAGCAAACAGTCTCACCACATTCGCGGTACAAAGTTCCAGTATTCGCTTCAACACTAGCTTGTATAGTTACCACTTGATCACTCCAGACTCTGCATTTTTCTCATGCCGGATCCTGGTAATTCTCCAAACAAAGCAATGTGTGTTGAAAGCTCCATAACGGTTTCAGTACCTCCTTGTATTATAGACCGGAACTCCTCTTCAAGACTGCTGCATGCTTTTCAATTGTCAGAACCACATAAAGGTAACACAGTATGCTTTTAATCAGCTGCCAGGGATTTAGGGATTTAGTACTCCACTTCAAACAGTTGCCGCTTCACAAAACGTCAGACATGACGCGTTTCGCCCCTCCCCTTAGTGGGCTGACTTTAGGGCCTCATCGGATGCTTACTTGTGGTGAAAACACCCCTTTTATAGCACTATAGCTAATTTAAATATTTGATTGACAGTTTTAGCACCATATTGCAACCTTATATTCGAAGATAAACAAAAACTTATTATTGCACAAACATCATATTTGTTAAATAGTTACATGTTATGCAACATATACTTGGGTTTTACTTTTTCATTCTGGGATGGCAAAATCGACGCTACACCATTTTTCTACCTTTGCAATTTATTACATCTCAAAACCTTTACTTATCATTAAGGCTAAACAAATGACTATTATATACACAACCAAAATAATGTATGTATGAAGAGTCCAACAGGTTCTTTTACAGTTGTCCCCTACTAGGGTTAATTCTACAGAAAGCATGAGAAATCTATTTTTTCATTAAGGCCATTTGGAGCCAGAGTATTTAATCGATAAATCCATCGAGATTCATTCCTTAATAACATATTATCCACATCACCCCCTCGGCGGTGCTGTTTTATGTGCTGGATGCCAGTTACTTTCATTATGGTAAAATCAGAATTATGATATAATTCAAAGTGTCTAGCCACTGGGCTATCCTGCTCTTTATTCTTAATATCATCCCTATGCTCTCTGACTCGATCTTTTAGATCACGTTTAGTTTTCCCTATATAGAATAGGGGGCATGAGCAGTGCAAGAGGTAAATGACACCTGTAGTGTTGCAGGTTATCCATTGTTTTATATTATATTGTTTGCCTGTTAAAGTTTCAAATTTACATGTTTTTTGTATAAACCTGCAATACACACAATGCCCACAAGGACTACAACCTTGCCATTTGCCTCTTGTGCTTAACCAATTGGTTTTCGGTTCTCTTGTATATTCACTTCTAACAAGCTTATCCTTAAGACTGTCAGCTCTGCGTGCTGTCAACAATGGAAAGTCTCCTACATAGTCTTTTAGTTCAGTATCAATAGTCAGCATGTGCCAATATTTATTCATGATGTCTCTAAGTTTGCCCCAGTGTGCGTTATATTTAGTTATGAGGCGTACTTTATCACCATTCCTTTTAACTACATTCTGTTTATAGAGCAGTTCATTTCTTGTACTGTTCCTAGCCCTTGTCCAGGCCCTTTTTACCTGTCTTTTAGAATATCCCCTTTCAAGGAACCTAGACGACATGTCTTTGGCCTGTGATTCAAACTCCTCTAAGTCGGAACAATTCCTTCTCAACCGAAGGAATTGGCCAACTGGAATGCCAGTTTTTAGGCATTTAGGATGGTGGCTAGTAGCATGTAAAAGGCTATTAGTGGCCGTTGATTTTCGATGGACCCTAGTGGTTAAGTGTCTACCTTCTTTCCTAATTGATAGATCTAAGAAAGTTGCTTCATCTTTACTCATTTCACATGTAAGAAAGATGTTGTACCCATTGTCAGAGTTTAGTATACTCAAGAAATTTTCAAACAACTCTTTACTGCCCCGCCACAGGAGTAAAATATCATCCACATAGCGGAGCCAGAGTGCCACATGTGCCTCCACTAGGGACTCAAAACACGAAAAAACCTCTCGTGCCTCCCATAAGCCTAGATGTAGACAGGCATATGTGGGTGCACATGTGGCACCCATGGCTGTGCCTTGAAGCTGTCTATAATATCTTCCATCAAATTGGAATATATTATTATTCAAAATGAGTTGTAACAAAGAGATTACAAAATCAGTATGCTTTTGAAAATCATGCCCTCTCTGTTCTAGAAAATATCTAGTTGCTCTGATTCCCACATTATGGGGGATCGAGGAGTATAACGACTCGACATCGAGGGTCACTAACCATGTGTCATCATCAACCTCAATGCCATCTAATTTCCTGAGGACATCTGAAGTATCTTGGACATAGGAGGGCAGTGGTAGAAAAATGGTGTAGCGTCGATTTTGCCATCCCAGAATGAAAAAGTAAAACCCAAGTATATGTTGCATAACATGTAACTATTTAACAAATATGATGTTTGTGCAATAATAAGTTTTTGTTTATCTTCGAATATAAGGTTGCAATATGGTGCTAAAACTGTCAATCAAATATTTAAATTAGTTATAGTGCTATAAAAGGGGTGTTTTCACCACAAGTAAGCATCCGATGAGGCCCTAAAGTCAGCCCACTAAGGGGAGGGGCGAAACGCGTCATGTCTGACGTTTTGTGAAGCGGCAACTGTTTGAAGTGGAGTACTAAATCCCTAAATCCCTGGCAGCTGATTAAAAGCATACTGTGTTACCTTTATGTGGTTCTGACAACTGAAAAGCATGCAGCAGTCTTGAAGAGGAGTTCCGGTCTATAATACAAGGAGGTACTGAAACCGTTATGGAGCTTTCAACACACATTGCTTTGTTTGGAGAATTACCAGGATCCGGCATGAGAAAAATGCAGAGTCTGGAGTGATCAAGTGGTAACTATACAAGCTAGTGTTGAAGCGAATACTGGAACTTTGTACCGCGAATGTGGTGAGACTGTTTGCTCAGTAATCTATAACAGTTGACCTTCCAATCAGTAACGCAGGAACTGCTTCTTTGTAACATATTTCAATTGCAGAGCGTGTGATTCACACTAAGTGCTCTGTCAAACGGACATTTGTTTATCTGTGTCTCCTTTGGATATTGTTGCAACAGTGTATCTTTCACACATTTTTTGTTTGTTTGCAACAGTGCATAGTTCAAATATGTCATATACTTCGAACAATCATTTGTATTAACCGTAGCTTTACGGTAGTGTGTTAGATAAAGTACAAACCAGGTCTGGGTTTATTAGTTACTCCTTTTTAGTTTAATTAAGGGTTTTGGGAATTGTTTTTGACATGTGCAGGTTTACCAAATAAACCACTTGTTATTTATGCAATTTGAGTGCTGCCTTGTCATTCTTTTTCACAGCAATTATTTTGTAGCTGTGACTACTCTTTTATTTATCTAGTTACTATTGTATTGTGACTGCTAGCACCAAAATTGTTTTGTTTGTAGTCTAGATAGAGTGCACACAATCTTATAATTTATAAACTATTGGTAGTTTAGTTTAGGTTAGGGTTTTTTTTATTTTGGGGGTGCTTTTTTATTTTAATAGGGCTATTAGATTAGGTGTAATTAGTTTAAATATCTGTAATTTGTTTATTATTTTCTGTAATTTAGTGTTGTTTTTTTGTACTTTAATGTAATTTAGGTAATTGTATTTTATTTAGTTAATTTATTTAATTATAATGTAGTGTTAGGTGTTATTGTAACTTAGGTTAGGTTTTATTTTACAGGTCAATTAGTATTTATTTTAGCTAGGTAGTTATTAAATAGTTAATAACTATTTAACCCCTTAATGACCACAATGTACCCTGTATGTCACTGGTCGTTAAGGGTTTTTTCAGGACATAATAGCAAAAGTCTAGCAAGAACACGCTATTAATGCCCTCCCTCCAGCAGGCTTTGTGGAATAGAGCAGTCTCAACGCTGGTGGCAAGACCGCGCTATAAAACAATCAAGTCCCAAAAAACGGCCAGTGACATACAGGGTACGTCGCTGGTCCTTAAGGGGTTAATAACTATTCTACCTAGTTAAAATAAATACAAACTTGCCTGTAAAATAAAAATAAACTCTAAGCTAGCTACAATGTAACTATTAGTTATTTAGATTTATTGTAATTATATTTAAGTTAGGGGGTGTAAGGGTTAGGGTTAGACTTAGGTTTAGGGGTTAATAAGTTTAATATAGTGGCAG